>NC_048894.1:63131844-63173048 GCF_011077185.1 Oxyura jamaicensis | reverse complement strand
CAGATCATCGATGAAGATGTTAAAGAGGACTGGTCCCAGTACCGAGCGCTGGGGGACTCCACTAGCGACCGGCCTCCAACTGGATTTGACCCCATCACCACAACTCTCTGGGCCCGGCCATCCAGCCAGCGAAGTATGCGCCAGTCCAAGCCATGAGCAGCCAGTTTCCTGAGGAGAATGCTGTGGGGAACGGTGTCAAATGCCTTACTGAAGTCAAGGCAGACCACGTCCACAGCCTTTCCCTCATCCACTAAGCGTGTCACCTTGTCATAGAAGGAGATCAGGTTCGTCAAGCAGGACCTGCCCTTCATAAACCCATGCTGACTGGGCCTGATCGCCTGCTTGCCCTGCAACTGCTGCATAATGACACCCAAGATAATCTGCTCCATGAGCTTCCCTGGCACTGAGGTCAAACTAACAGGCCTATAGTTCCCCGGGTCTCCCCTCTGGCCCTTCTTGTAGATGGGTGTCACGTTTGCTAGCCGCCAGTCAAGTGGGACCTCCCCCGATAGCCAGGACTGTTGATAAATGATGGAAAGCGGCTTGGCCAGCTCCTCTGCCAGTTTTCTCAGTACCCTCGGGTGGATCCCATCCAGCCCCATCGACTTGCGTACATCCAAATGTTGTGGCAGGTCGCCAACCATTTCCTCGTGGATTGTGGGGGCCACATTCTGCTCCCCATCCTCTTCCACCAGCTCAGGTACTGGGCGTCCTGAGAACAACTGGTTTTGCTGTTACAAAGTAAGGCATAGAAGGCGTTAAGCACCTCAGCTTTTTCCTCATCTCTGATTACTAAGTTTCCCCCTGCATCCAGTAAAGGGTGGAGATTCTCCTTAGTCCTCCTTTTGGTATTGATGTATTTATAAAAACATTTTTGTTGTCTTTAACAGCAGTAGCCAGATTGAGCTCCAGATGAGCTTTGGCTTTTCTGATTTTGTCCCTGCACTGCCTCGCAGCATCCTTGTAGTCCCCCTGAGTGGCCTGCCCTCTTTTCCAAAGATTATAAACCCTCTTTTTTCTCCTAAGCTCGAGCCGCAGCTCTCTGCTCAGCCAGGCCGGTCTTCTTCCACGCTGGCTCGTCTTTGGGCACGTGGGGACAGACCGCTCCTGAACCATTAAGATTTCTTTCTTGAAGAGTGCCCAGTCCTCCTGGGCTCCTCTGTCTTTCAGAACCGCCTCCCAAGGGACTCTGCCAACCAGTGTCTTGAACAGCTCAAAGTCAGCCCTCCGGAAGTCCAAGACAGCAGTCTTACTGCTCCCCTTCCTGACTTCGCCAAGTATCGAGAACTCTACCATTTTGTGGTCACTCTGCCCAAGACAGCCCCCGACCAGCACGTCTCCCACCAGTCCTTCTCTGTTAGTGAACAGAAGGTCTAGCGGGGCACCTCCCCTGGTAGGCTCGCCAACCAGCTGCGTCAGGAAGTTATCTTCCACACTCTCCAGAAACCTCCTGGACTGCTTTCTCTGGGCTGTGTTGTGTTTCCAGGATATGTCTGGGAAGTTAAAGTCCCCCACAAGAACAAGCGCTGATGATTTCGCAACTTCTGCCAGCTGCCTGTAGAACTCCTCATCTGTCCCCTCATCCTGGTTTAGCGGTCTATAACAGACCCCCATCAGGACGCCTGCCTTGTTGGCCTTTCTGCTGATCGTAACCCATAGTGACTCCACCTTGTCATTCCCAGCCTCAAGTTGGATGACATCAAAACACTCTCTAATATAGAGAGCCACTCCACCACCCCTTCCATGCTGCCTGTCCCTTCTGAAGAGCCTATAGCCAGACATTGCAGTGCTCCAGTCATGAGAGTGGTCCCACCACGTTTCCGTGATGGCAACCAAGTCATAGCCTGCATGCTGCACAAGGGCTTCTAGCTCCTCCTGCTTGTTGCCCATGCTGCGTGCATTAGTGTAAATGCACTTCAGCTGGGCCTTAGCCCATCTAAATGACACCTTACAAAAATCTGTTTTTTGTACAGTGGAACATAAAAGGCAAGATTTCATCCTTGTAGTCGATGCAATGCAGAGGAACATATGCCTTCCCTTGAGAAGAGCACGGAGTCCAGCCTGACTTAAATCCATAGAAAATTATCGATCTAGGGGCACAGGAAAGCAACACCCTTGTTAATTTGAGCTGCCGAAATGATTGATGACAGCACTTGCAAATAAAAAAAAATAAGGAGATTTGAAGGGCAACAAGCCTTCTCTGGTGAAAAGTACACATTCTGGAAATGAGATTTAGAGAGCGCATCTCCCACCTACATGTTTACAATAGAGCCTGAATTCACTCAGGTAAAGCACTCTTATTTCTTTTTTTTATGTACGACATACTTACGAAAGGCTTCCAGGCCAAGTCAACCAGTGATAAATAAGGTCTTCACACAGCTCAAGCTTATGGCTACATGTTGACAAATTACCTTCATCAACTTCTGTATTTTTGTCTTCCTCTCGGACACAGGCAAGGTCAGATAAAGCAGTCAGAGATTTTTTGCATGCTTTCTTCCATTGCTGAGTACTTTTGGGGTGTTTTTGACAGTTCCTTCCATTATGTCAAAATTCCATTTCGAGAAGAAAATCTGCCCCTCGTCTATGTGTTTTTTTTTTGTTGTTGTTGTTGTTGTGGTTGTTGTGTGCTTTATTTTTTTGAAAGCAATGCTGAAATGTGTAGTCTTAAGCAGATGGTATTTAGGTAATTACAATTAATTCAAAATATTTGTTTTACATGTTTTGATTCTGTGAAGAAAAATCTGTATTTTTTTTCTCACCATTGAAGTGTTTTAACTGAAATATCACGTGCCATTTATACTTAATTGTTTCACAAAGTTCACCACCGTATATAGGTTATGTGGACCAATAAAAAAAACTAGGTGACATTTGTTCTCTAAAATCTGCTTTGCTTTTTCTTCCCCTTGTAAAGACCTAAAACGAAAGTTACAAAAAGCTTTGAAAAATGTAAAATTAGAACAATTTGCATTTATGATAATAGAGGAAATAATTCATGAAAAATTTAAAAGTAAATTTAAGTAATTCTTCCCCTGAACTTGGCACCTAGACTGATTCTGCTCAGATCATAACCTGGGGCATTCTCGGAAATTCTTATTTAATCTTCTTTGATATGTTAACTAAGATACAGCCTACTGAGTTTTGGGTTGGAAGACTTTTTTTTTTTTTTTTTTGTATATAATTTCATCTTTTTTCTGCAGACCAGATCATGGAACTTCCTTTTCATAATTTTTCGTGAAACTTACTCCTCTATGTATAAGTGAATCAAAATCTAAGCCTGTATAATTAGACTTGGATTGCTACAATTTGTCCCGTACATTTAAGAAAGCTCTGCAAAGTGCTCTAATAAGTAGAGGTCCCTTAAAATATCTGACTGCTGTCTGTGCAAGAGTTATTCATCTTCTTCACTGAATATGCAAAGGAAAAACCAGTACATAAAGCAATGTATTATTGCAGTTCTTCAAACATTGTTTCCAAAATACTTCTTGACACTTGTCTGTTTGAATATATGTGCAAGAACAGAGTTTCTATGTGAATAGTCTCTTTGGCTTCTGATGTTAACTCTTCAAATTAATTAGAAGAAATTTTCCCTGGAAATGTTTGCAGGATATACTCTGTCTCGAGATTTATTAATTCTAAGAGAACTGGAAAAAGTATTTCTCACCCTTCCTTTGCCTTGCAATGTTTTATCATTAAAATGATTTGTTTTGATGTTTCAGGTCCCTGACCACAAATGCTCACCCATGCCACGCAGTGTTTCTTTGTGTTAACTGTGTCAAGCAATACTGTACTTTTTTTTTCTTTTTTTCTTCTTTTTTTTTTTTCTTTTTTTCTTGTGAATAATTCTTTTGTACCTGCTAGAAGAACAGTGTAATTATTTTTTTCATGTTTTTAAGCAGGAAGGATTGACTCAGAAAATCGGCTTGTATCCAGTGTATACACAAATCATTGTTTTCTAAAGTGGAGGAAGAAAGTTTTAAAACAAAACAAATGCATATACCTCACCCTCCAACTGCTTCCGATACCCCACCCCCATTACATTCATACCACAAAATATGTGCTCTTGACTTTTTTCAGTTTTTGTTTTCTGTTGGATCTTGTGTTTATTAATTGTAACTAAGCCCAAATTCTCTCTTACGTGACTTGGAAAGTACCTGGACTGCATTAACTAAAAACCACCCATTTCTTGTGCCAGAACTGCCCTTTTCAGCCAGTCTAGTTATCTCTGACTTTGTAGGATCTGATGGAATCTTACCTGCATGTAACAGAAACACTTTATATTTTGGCTGTGGGTAAGGTACCACAACTGCCCAAAAATGTTACCTGTTACTTGTTCTCTACCTTCGGAGCATTTGAAAAGTTGCTGGTACTAGTAGTAGTGTGATTCAAGAGTCTCTGGGTTCTTTTACACATGGCTATAGATGATGCCGATGTTAAAACATAATTGCTCTCAATAAAGGTGGAGGTTCCACAAAGGCTTGGTATGAGTGTCAGGAGCCCTATTAGAGTTACTCCACTAGAAATAGGCATAATGCAAGGGAGAACTGGAGGCCAAAGAGGACTTCTGGTGAGGCCTGATGTGTCAAGGAAATAAGGGGCATTGCAAATTCCCGTGCTTTTACCTATACCTTCTGGTATTATTAGTATATTATAACTGCTGTTCTATGGGAGTAGTGATTATCATTGCATTTTGCATACGGCCTAAATTTTGTTTCTACTTATTGAAGGGGATATGTCATGATCTGACAGGACATTCATGTTCTGGAGGGCTTCTTAGTTTGTTTTAAATTGTGTCATATGTATGTCCTTCTTGGGGAAGAACTTCTTGACAGTCTTGAACTTTAAGTATTTGAGAACTTAATATCCTTTTCTAGGCATCTTCATAAGATGAATACAGTAAGTAAAATGCATTGGTAAATAGTAAGGTTTTGGACAATATTTTGTCATGTGCATCTGTTTGAAAATATAAAAGACTAAACAAAGGTCAAGCACAGAGAGATCCACACACCCACACACCCTGAAAAGACCCCAGCTCCTTGCAATAAACTCCAGGATGTGCTCGTTCCAGGATGTCAGCAGCAGTTTGGTTTGACAGTATTCACTACAGCTAAGATGCTACTCTGTAGATGTTGCATTAAAAAGGCGATGCTTGTTAGAAGTAATATTTTTTAGGCCAACTGATACAGTGGGGGGAAAAGGTTTTGCAAAAATAACCAGACAAGCTTGTAGAAGAAGCTTGCCACATTTTCTTCTAATTATACCAGAAACAGAATGGAGATGCTTTCAAGTTCCCAACCTCTTACTGAAGCCTGAGAGTTTATTGTTACTGTTTCAGTGCATATCAGTTAGTCTAATAGAATTGTGTCCTACAGCTCTTCCTCTGCTTGCATATTCCTCTGACAGGCTCCATTAGTGCAGCATGGAGGAATGCCACCTTAGGAAGTCAATAATGAGAGAGAGAGAGTTGGTATTTTGTGTCAAAATGGTGAAACTTGAATCATTTTTACCTGGCTCATTATTATCAACAAAGTGTACCTGGTAGCAGGCATGCTAGTGGAACATTTATGCCGTGATTCATGCAAAATGGGGATCAGCACCATTCATAATAAAAAATGTCCTAGAGGATATTTCAGAACAATAAATAAGCTTCCCCTGTGATATAAATAACGGTCATTTTATTCTGTCTTGACAATAAACCTATCATAGCTAAACTACTTTTCATGGGGGTGCAGGTTTGTAATAAAATAGGAAGATTTATCCCATCCACATGTATTGAGCTATTCCGCCTAGTTCTGTCTCTGGTGCAGAGTCAGTGTGATCACCTTGTAGCTGTTCTAAAAATGTTGAGATTCAGCAGATGTTCTCTTGCACTCTCTTAACAAACAAGTTTCCCATTTCTGGTTTTATAAGGCTACTTGCCATAATAGTTCATCTCAAATGCAGCTCAGACTCTTTTAGGACTGTTTTGTTCCTTCTCGTGAAATTACTATAGTTAGCATAACGTGGCAAGCTGAAAAGAAGGTGATTTTGCGGTTACTCACAGTTTTGGTTGATGAGAGTTTTAGGGCAGTCAGACACTCAACAGCAACATTGTTTGAAGGGGAAGGTTTTAAGCAGAGGAAAATATATTCACAGAGCAATGAAAGAGTCTTGCTTCTGGAAGATTCAGCACAAGATATGGCAGCTGCCATCATTATGTAGTGCCTGGCTGGAGTTAACATTTCCCCGCATTTATGTAATTTAGAGATTTACTTTCAGACATAAAGCCCTGACTTTCATAATCTGGTATTTAAACACTAGAGGTGACTATTAAGACTTTCTGTGGTGATTTATCAGAGAGGTAATCTCTCTAATAATAAAATCTCAGTCATCTATTCAGTAATACTGAATAATCTATTTAATAAAAAAAACATTATGCCTCATTTCTAAAGCCTGTTCTTTTTCTGTCAGTGAGAGCCTAAGATGTAGTTGACTTTACCCCATCTTGCTGGAGCAGTGGAGAGCCTATTTGTTAGACTAGCTGAGCGGGGCCTCCTCCAGTGAAAGCTGAATTGAATTATAGGTGCCCAGGGCAAAGTTTTTTCTAACATACCAGTGGATTTATCATGAGAAATGAAATGCATTAGAGCAGCTAAACAATCACTCTCAGGGGAAAAAAAGGAAATACTATCCTTATAGTATACTCGAGGAAACTGAGTCCCTGAGAAACAGTTGTGTAGTATTGTTCTAGTGTTAGGAAAAAGAGCTTGCTCAGTTCAGTCGCTGTCAATATATCCTAGTTCATAGTTGATGAGGAAAGCTTACTGAAGACAATACCGGTTTTGGTCTATCCCCACAGCAGTCACAGTGCAGAGGGGGTTGTGCTTTGTTGCAATACCAATTAGCCTATGACAGTCTGCCTGGAGTTGCAGCTACTTCAGCTGAGAGCAAAATCAGATTTCTAGAAATATGAAATCTTTACATATTGGCAATTTCATCGATGTATCTGTGAAGAAAGTAATTGAAAAGGGAAAAAGTAACACTGCAATATTCATAATCATTATGAAACTGTTGGAGAGTATGTTAGTTTGAATGCAGGGAGTAATCTTTAATTAACTTTCTCATTTTACGCATTTATAAGTGTAAGTAATTTTCATTCACTAAGACAGCCATGTCAGAATGATTACTGAGATATTTTGAACCATCCCTGACTTCTCTAGAGCTTCCTATGACCAATGATGTAACACCATCGTTAGTGCAGTTTGTAGTTGTAAGTAAAAAGTCTTTGTGGTGTTGTGCAGAGTAAGCAACTTAAATTTCCTGAAAGGTAGGGTTTTTTCATGTATACACATGTGGTCAGTAAATTTTCTCACTATGCATTCAGTGAACCAACATTATTCAAGTTAGGGTAGAAAAAAATAATGCAGTTATTCCATAAGAGCCAGTCACTAAAAAGTAGCAAGCCTGGGCTTAATGATGTAAATGCAGAGAACAGTGCTCTGCAGTACTACCGTGAAGCTGAAAATGAGGGGTTAAACTGGATCATTGGCCATTGCAGGTAGACACATCATAAATTCCAATTCGTGGATTTATTGAGCTCCATCCCTATACTAATTACCGCTCTTCTCATGTGTGCAACGGTTGGAAACCTTTTAATTTCCAACCTCGATATATTCAGTGTGATTTTCAACCTGTTTATCTTTGTGCCAGCTATGTTCTATGTTTTAATAGCTCTCTTCTTTCTTTTTTCTCCCCCCCTCCATGTATTGATGTTATTTCATATCAGCATTCATCCTGCTATATTAAATTAGCACAGGCATTTCAGCCTATTTCACTCATTTCATTCAAATACCCTTCTCCATTCGCTGACCATTCTAGAAGTCCTTCCTTGCACTTTTTTCTCAGTTAAGTTTCATATAGTGTGTACAGGGGACCAAAACTGCACAAATTTATTCCAGATTGTATTCTACGTATGCCTCATATCGTGGTACTGTTGTTTCACTACCTGTGTTAGAATTTTCTCAGTGTTTATATTTAAGGCACTTACCATTACTTTTATTGGGATTTTTGTCAAGGCTATGGCTCTGTGTACAAGGTGTTTTTTCTCTGCTGTTTTTTTCAAAACTGACGAGTATCAGAGTGTGGCAGAAGTCTGTTCATTTCTCAAAATCTTTCACTTGGCTCTATTCAGTTTCATAACGTTCTGACTTCTCTGGGTCTCAAAGCCTTTCTTTTATCTCAATCTGATCTTCTGTGGTAGTTTTTACTCAGGTGGGCAGTCAAGCTCCACCTCAGCTGCTCTCTCACTCCCCCTCCTCAAAGGGGAAAGGGGAGAAAATACAATGTAAAGGGTTCAACGGTTGAGATAAGGATGGGGAGATCACTCAACAATTATTGTGACGGGCAAAACAGACTCAGAGAAGGGAGATAGTAAGATTTATTGCCTATTACTAACAAGCTAGAGAAGTGAGAAACAAAGGAAAGAAGCCAAAAACACCTTCCCCCAATCTGCCCTCTTCTACCTCCTCCCCCCGAGCGGCACAGGGGAATGGGAGAATGGGGGTTGTGGTCAGTCTGTGGTACTTTGTCTCTGCTGCTCCTTCACAGTCACTCTCTGCCCCTGTTCCACATGGGGCTGACTAGCGGAAAACGAACTCCACAGTCAGTAAGATTGTAAAGCAGGTATGTTTATTCAGCACTGGGCAGCAGTGGGGGTAGTCCCGCCAAAGTCGTGCACACCTGACGCGGCAACTTGCCTTGGTTATATGCAGTAAAGAGTTACATATGCATAAAGTTTCACAATATGCCTATACATATTCACAACCTGTCCCCACTTCATATTAAAATTAGTTCCAATGAGTCATTTCCATAAACTCCTCCCACCTGCGCTTGTGCAGTGTATTCTGGTGGTGGTCGTTGGGGGTCGTGGGGATGAAGATTGATGGCTCTTCCTCGTCACCGCTAGTTGACCTCTTGTCTCTGCGCACTCCGTTGCTCCTTGGCTCTTGTCCATCCGCAGGTCCAGTTTCAACCAGTTTCTTAATATAGGCTCACACTCTTATTAGGAGACTGACCTTGGTAAAGGGCCCAAGGCTTCTTGCTTGAGGTAATTTGCACAATGCACCATAGTTAACAAAGACACTATGTAGCATCCTAGTTTAATGCCATCAGCGCTCTATCTCTACTTGATAAGATTCTCCTAACTCCCTTTCTCAGTGTCCCTCCCACAGGATACTGTCCTTCCTGAATTGATCCTGCAGGGGCTGCCCACTGGCAGCAGCTCTTCAAGAACTGCTCTCACATGGCTCCGTACCACGGGGTCCATCTGTCAGGAACAAACTGCTCCAGCACGGGTCCCCCATGGGCAGCAGCTCCCCCCAGACCCCATGCTCCTGCGTGGGCTCCTCTCCACAGGCTGCAGCTCTGGCCCGGGGCCTGCTCCTGCAGGGGCTCTCCATGGGCCGCAGCCTCCTCCAGGCAACATCCACCTGCTCCACAAGGGGCTCCTCCACGGGCTGCAGCGTGGAGATCTGCTCCATGTGGGACCCATGGGCTGCAGGGGGACAGCCTGCTCCACCAGGGGCCTCTCCACAGGCCACAGGGCACTTCTGCTCTGGCGCCTGGAGCACCTCCTGCCCTTCTGCACTGACCGTGGCACCAGCAATACTGTTTTTCTTTCTTTCTTTCTCTCTCTCTCTCTCTCTCTCTCTCTCTCCCTCTCTCTCCCCCAGCTGCTATGTGACAACAGGTTGTTTTTTCCCTTTCCTAAATATGCTCTCACAGAGGCGCAAACAACCTTGCTGGCTTGGCTCTGGTCAGCAGTGCAGCCCTTACCTGACATGGGGAAGCTTCTAGATTCTTCTCACAGAAGCCACCTTTATGGACCCTGCTACCAAAACCTTGCCACATAAACCCACTACATCTTCCCTTAGGACACCATCAGTAGGGCCTCCTGCTTTGGGATCCAGCAAATTTTGTGGAGGTATTCCTACATTTTGTGCCAGTGTCTTTAATGAAAGCATGCTTAACAAGAGTCCAAGACTAACGTTACAGAAATTCCACTAGTACTACTCTTAGCTTGTAACTCTCCTTTTCTTTTTTCATTTCAAAATTTGGCCAGTATCTCATCCGCATCACCAGTTCTTGCATGAAATCCCATTTTCTTCAGATGAATTAATGATTTTCTGTTAGGCACAGTCTTATATCAAAACATATTTTTAAAACAAGTCAGGTGCAGGAGAACTAATCTGTCTGCACTACAGATAAAGTCCACCACATTTCACTAATGAGAAACAACAGTTATTTTGTCAGAGGAGATTAGATGAGTCAGACTTGATCTCTTCTTGCTACACCTGTGCAATATTTATTGCAGTCTCTGTTTACCTCAGTATTTTTTTAATTTACTTTCCTTCAAAATTTGTTCCAAAGCTTTGCCTGTTATTAAGAATAAATTTTGCCTGACAAAAAAAAAAACAGTTTCAGCTTCACATCTCCCCCCTCATTTTTTATCCTTTTTCTTTAGGTGTAACACTTTGTTTGCTTTCCCATTCTCAAAACATTCTCACACAACAAATTTATTAAAAATCTGCCCCTGCTTGCAAGGCCTGTGTAGGACAGAGGGGAAGGACTTTGTGAGTTGGAGGTTAGCTGTTCCGTCCTCCTGTGCTGAGCACAGGGACCTGTGTATCAGGACCTGTGTATCACCTGGGTGGTTTGATACCCTAAACAGGGTGCTTCTGGGAGGTGACATCCCTCATCTGCTCAGGCAGTGATGCTGCTTGGGCTGGGTGTGTGCTGAAGCAGCTTGAGCTGTGCTCCAACTTGTATTGTTGAAAAGCTCTGATAGTTTGATATTACGTCTTAAAAAGCTTGACTGTGCAGAGTTTACTTTCAAAGGAATTTCCTTCATGTCTTTCAGGCATGAGAAGCTTTAACTTACTAGTAAATCTACTCAAGAGTAGTGAAATCCCTAGCATTGTTTGGAGGGGCCCTGGGCTTCTCTAAAATAAATGATAAATATATATTTATAATGTAAGGAGAAATCAGTTGAGTCTATTTTGAATCAGTTCCAATTTGAGTTTGTTTGCTCACTGAAGTTATGCTGCTTCAGTTTTAGCACAGGCTGCTCTGAACATGGGGCTAGTCAGTGTCTTGCAGGGGCTTTTGTTGTGAGAGAGGTGCTACCTCTGGTGCCACCTTCTCTGCTAGAGCCAAGGCACCTTTAGTGTTGTCACACTGAGCTCCACTTCTTTGCAGCTCCCAGCCCTGCCTGATGGGATGGAAGACCCAGAGAACTGAGCTACGGCAGTGAGAACAAAAATGGTGCTAATGCTACGTTTGGTGAGCAAGAGATGGAAACTCATAAGAAAAGACCAGTGAAGCCCTCTTTTTCCCCTCTTAATAAGTGTGTTTGCCCTGCCTGAGGAGCAGATACATGCAGTGAGAAGTGCCAATGAGGTTACCAGAACAAATACAGCTTGTAGGTAATTTTTAGTGATAAAAACAACATAGCACTTTGTGGGAGAACAGAAATCAGTCCTATGGCCTTCCAGTACCCATGAGGAGCTCTTTTGCTGATGGTTACTTCTGGCAGGAGCAGAAAAACTTGCACTGAGTGGATTTTAGTTCCTCTTGCTCAACATATCCCAGCTGAAGGCTGGGGTTTCCATTTTCAGTGGGGCTGTTACTCTGAGCTGCTACTGGCAGTGTACCTCACAGTTCTGTGCCAGATTGCACTCAGCAGAAGTTTCTGAGTATTGAACCAGGTTGGGATTCAGTTTGCAAAAAACGACAACAAAGATTCAGAATAGTTTCAATTTAAACTCTGGTCAGTTCCTTGCTGGGGAAAATTTCTTGCTGCTGAATTTTAATTGACCATAAGAGAAGTTTCTACTACTACTCTCAAGTTGAAATGGGGAGGGATTGGTGTTTTGTTTTTCTCATAAAGCCAGTTTGATATTTTGTTTGCCACAGTGGTTTAGAAACCAACATTTCTAATCTGTTATATTGGTGATGAAGACATCTAACTATTTCTCCCCAAAAGCATTTGAAATCACAATTGTTTCTTGTTGGTTGCTTTGGTAACGTTATTTCAGTAACTTTTCACAGCAGGCTGGCCAACTCTTTCCTTTTCCAGATGTATTATTGTAGAATTTTTAAATAGATGCAAATAACTTATACATGCAGATGTAAGACCTGATCAGATTCATTCAAGAAAGATTTGAAGAATACTTTCTGAGGGTTTAAGAATGTTTTTTTGGAAGGATTTGATATTGTTTTGTGTTATGAACCAGTTCATTTTAACAAAAGCAAGACTAGTACACTTGGCTCTTAGGCAATGTCTCTTGAGACATGACTGGGATAATGCTTTGTATAAAAACAGCCAAGCAGTAATCCTAAATTTTGAGAACTAATTTTAAACTGGAGAAGCAGAGAAGTCTTGTCTGAGATTATTTTCATTTTTTTTGTGCCTGAAATTGCCAAGTGTTTGCTATGGGAGTAATAGAAGAGAATTTCTAAATAGCTTAGCTTAGTTTCTTTTTCAAAAACAGCCATAGTCTAACAGAGAAATCTCAGCTGAAGGTTTTTGCCTGCATTTTCTCGGTTCTGAGTAATCATTATTTTAATCTTTGTAAGTCACAATTCTGTGATCCTCATACATAGAGACATATTTCTGGGGTGAGTAATAATACACTTGGGAAAATAAGACCCTCAAAGAAAAATTAAGACAATTACTTATGGTCAGGGTGGAATAAAGTGATGGAAAAGATATAACTGTCTTCAGAAACCTCAAGGCATGATGTAAAAATTACTTTATTCTGTTCTTCTAGTCAACAAGGACAAAGCAAATAATGGATTTACAATACAAAAGAGAAAATGTATATCAACAATGACAACAACAAAGCTTGAGACTAGATAAGTAGTGGAATGAGCTACAAGGGAATACTGTGCAGTTATTAACACCAAGGATGTTCTGGTTTAGACCAAATTTCCTCCTTATTAAACTAATTCTGATAGTTTACAAGGATGTGACCTCTGCAAGTCTTAATGCCTTTTCTGGGCCTCTTTCCCAGTCTTCCCCACATTCACTTCATTTATACTCAAGGGCTTTTTACACCAAGCATAATGAGAAGAAAACCCACACTCCTTCATTTTTTCCTGAACTAGGTGATTCTCTAAGTTTCTTTGTAACCTAAAAGGTTTGGGGTTATAATGAATTATGTCTGTTAATATTCAGTGCTAATGCCTCAGGGTATAGAACAGGAATAATTTCTAGTATGTTTGTGCCCTTCAAAATACATTTAAGCAGAAGACATATTTCCCAGATTAAAATACACTGTTTAAACTTTTTTTTTTTTTTTTTTTTTACCCTAGTATGACTGAAATGCTGATTTTCTTTTTCAGTCTATAAAGAAGAGCAATAAAATACAGTAGGTTGATTTACAGCCTATTTAAACATATCTGAAACATACCTTTTGATGACAGTAGTTTTGCCTATCTGAAACTATGCTCTGACAGCCATGGTATCAAATGGCCTTGTTCGTATTAGTGGGTGAAGTGTAAAACTCCGTTAGAGTAGCTTATGAACTGAATGTGCCACTTGGAAATGTGCTGTATAAATAGCTTCTCTTGTTGCTAAGCCTGCAGTCTAATTAACTTGATTTTGTGCATGCCTCTCCAGAGGTTAAATGTGACATCTGAAGATTAATGTTAACTAATGTCCTTCTAGAGACTGATGTTCACAAAGCCATTTGGAGATGCTTGGCACCTATGCAGTGCATTGTGGTAATGATCTCTAATAAATGCATTAACAAGCAGTGAGGTTCAATGCCTCCTGGGCAGCTTGCACCCTATCATGTGACTGTTACATCTTTTCTTTGTGAGTAGCAATTACTCAATTTGGTCTACATTTCAAGAGTACGGTTCAGCAGTTTTATTTTTGTTCTGTTGGCTGACTTTGGGAATATAGTCCAGATAGTTAAAAGCATAATTTACAGATTAAGACAGTTGTAGGGGGAGAAAACAATTTAGGCAGTTGTGGCTAGATACCTAAGATGCATTTTTCACAGTGAGTTAATGACCTTCACCTCAGCAAGACCAACTGGCTTCCAACAGTGACTGAGTTCATGGGGAGAAGCAAGGTTTGCAGTTCCCTACAGATCACTAGATCATCGCTGCCTCACTTAGCACTGCTGGTTGCCTGCAGCAGATCGAGAATGAAGTAGCAGATGGACTATAGCCCTGGAGATGCACCCCTACTAGCCTTCTCTGACTTCTTTGAAAATAACACGCAGTGCCACCACTAGATCACAAGACTGTTGCAGCCTTGCTTAGCTCTGTTAGGGTGTCACCAGCCTGTGGTAAATTGCATGGGATTTTCATTTGCAAATGGGTATACAGTGGTTGTTTTCTTCTTTTCCATGATTCACTTTCACAAAGGGGAAAAAATGTTATTTGGGAATTTGCTGCATATAAGTGTAATTTTAGAGAGTCATAAAATCATTTAGGTTGGAAAAGACTTTCAAGATCAAGTCCAACCATTGTTATGTTTTAGGGGAGGTACACAGTTTATAGGGATGCAGAAGGAAAGAGAGCATTGCTAAGGTAATTTGTCCTAAATGGAGCTGGAGCAGTAGTGGTGGTACTGCACATAGTTACAAAGAAGTGAAGGAGAGCTAGTAGGGGTGCATCTCCAGGTACTTGAGCAAGCAATATAGTTTCAGCACACTTCAGAACTAGATCTGACATGAAAGATGAGCTGCTATTTCTCTAGGATGTGTGATACAGTGCACTTCCCTCACCTTAATTGCAGGCAATCATTTTTTGTACTGATACTGATGTCATCTTTCCCTGTTTCTCATTCTGTTACCTTGTTTGGCATTTTGAGTAGATCCGGTCTTGTTTCAAAGCAAGTGGTTGAATTCATAGTGTTTTTATATTGCCTTTTCTGAGATGGCAGAGGAGCTAGCCTAAGTTTAGCTTTTTCCTTGTTTTCTAGATAACTGATCATTTTGCCCCCTCCAGCTTTTGCACTTTGGTAGCTTGCCTGACTGACTAGGCAGAGGTATCAGGCAGCCAGCCTCAAACCCCACCAGGGTGGCATTGAAGGCAGCCTAACAGACTGTCACAACAGTGCACCAAAGGAGGCATAACACGTGTACTGACGCCTCTGACAGTGAGTGCAGAGGGCTTGTGGCTGGCCTGTGCCAGCTCTGCATGGGTAATTCAGTTGTAACCTTTCTTTCTTTATAGAGGAATGACGGAATGACTGGGTACCAAGAAAAAGTCTTCTCTTCCTTCCTGGCCTGCCTGCTTGTTTGTTGCCTTCTCCATCTGCTCATTTGTTTTTCTTCCTTGCGGTTCTCCTGCTGTTGCTCACTTGTAAGATTGAGTAACGGGGAAAAAAGTGTTTTTCCAACTAGTTGTCTTGCACAATGACCACATCTTTGTTTGCATTGTCATTTTAAATATTTTATTTTAATGAGGAGGCCTGTAGAAGGAAAAGAGGAACTGTAGTCTTCTCAGGTTACCATTTGCAGTGTTTTTCTGAAGGTTTTCACAGGCTCCTTCAAGTTTTGGTTACAGATGGAGCCCTAGCCAGCCTATTTAAAGCAGAATTAATTTTCAGTGACAGCTCCTCTCCTGTGAATTGACCAGCATGGTTTGTATTTCAGATGGTAACTAGAGTATCTTCTGGATGAAGTATTTCAGAGAACATCTTTGGAGAGGTATGAGCTATAACCTGTAGTACAGTCTCTGTAGCTTCCTAAATAAAGAAAATGGGTAATTAGAGGTAAGTGTGCAGTTTAGCAAGAGTCCTTTATGGAGGAGAAGCAACAAGCTGGTGCTCTTTTGAACAGTCAGAGTAAGAAGTGAAAAGTCAGCAATCCTGCCATGAAAGGCAATCCACTAGTGTACTGCTCAGGGGGACATGGAGGAGCACAAGTCAAAGTAGGACAAGTGCCAACTTCTGCACCTGAAAACTTCTGACTCCAGCCCTCAGTGATCTGAGTTTGTGGTGATGGAACAGTTAACAGAAAACATGCCAGAGCATAGCATTTGGGAAAAAACTTTGCCAATAGGTATTGCAGGGCTAAAATGAGTGGTTACACAGTGTAATTAGCTGCTTTTATGCCGCTCTTTATGAAAACTGAGAATATCTGCCTCCCCCATTGTTGCTGTCATTCTTCTTGATTTGTCTGGAGATATGGATGAGGCCAGTTTCTCTGAAGATTTAGGAGAAAAAGGCTGTTACAGGGAAGGGACTAGGGTGTCAACGTGTAACAGATGTTATAAGGTGTTTCCCTGGGTTGGAGCTTGGCTGGCCTTCTACCTGTGTTCATTGTTCTTCAAGTAGACAGTCCATAGGCTTAGGAATTGTCAGATTTTTATTTTTTTTAAGCTTTCATGTAGCCATTGTATGCTTTGCAGGGTGTCAGGAATCTGACAAAGCAGCGGTGTTAGCCCATGTAAGAAATTTTTGCATGCTATGCCTACTTGTTAAACTCTTTTGTAGATTCTGATTGATAAGCGTAATTCCTTTTCAATCTGTAATTTTTACCAGAAGTGACCATAAACATTTCATAGTCCCTAAGTAAAGTTATTGTGTTAATTTATTAACATGCTTTTATTCAGGTATATTGTAAATACGCTGAAACATAATTGCAGATCTGTGCTTGCACTTCTGTGTCTCTTTTTTCACAAAAGATGTTGCTTTTTTGGTATGATGAGCACAAGCCCTTGGTTTTTATAACATTTCAACTGTCATAGAGTTTTCTCCTAAAAGTGCATAACAAATTTGAATGAAGTGCTCTCTCACCTCTGATGACTATACTCCAATTTATCCACAAGGTTTCAAAGCCGTGTTTTCTTACTGTTATTATTCACTGCTTTTTTATACTGGAAGTAGTGGAGGAGTGAAGAGGGAAGCCGAGTACTTTCCTGTTTGTCCAGCAAAGTGCTGTGACACATTGTAGAGGTAGTTTAGAGTTATTCATATCTAACACCTGTTTTATCACATAAAAATAGCCTTCTTTGGAAAGAAATGGGGATCCCTTATCAGCATGACACTGATTCTCTGCAATCTTTTTCATTTTCTTGTTGTGCATAAGAACCTTTTTAGTAACTTTTGATTTTCTGTTTGCATTTCTGAACCACAATATTTGTTCTTCGGGTTCTTTGTAAGTAGACAAGGTGCAGTGAAGTCTCTGTATTGACTGATAGTTACAAAAGGAATTTCTTTTATAAGGCCAGCCTGTTGTGTGGACATTGCTGGCTGCATTGGTTTCTTTCTGTTGTTCATCATCAGCTCTGGATGTGGAAGGGTGAATCTGTCTGGATTTTGTTCCTCAGCTGCCTCTTTATGGACATAGCACAACTGCTGTATCTCAAGTGCTGGATCTGTTGGTAGTAATAAGTGTGGGGCTTTATTGACTTGTGCTGCAGTAGTTAGGATTCTTTTTCCACTGCTTTTATTTGGGACAATGAGAAAGGGGAATTTTTAAATAGTGTCTCCTTTCATTAATGATATCGTGGAGAGAGGAGGCATGTTTCTCATATAGCAGCAGTCACTTTCAAAGTAAATCTGAGTAAGTTAGTGAAGCACTTGAGTTTACATGTGTTGTAAGCATCCTAGTCATGCCTGTCTCATCAGGCTTGAGGTTTTGTGGAATCCGCATTTTTCATTGCCTAGTGAAATTATTCTCAGTCTAGAAAAAGGAAAGCTAAGAGACCGTAGGAAGCCTTTTTTAAGTGCTTTTCCTCCAGCTTCTCTCTATAGCTCTCCTAGTGAGAAATCTCATTGGTTCAGAGAAATGCTGTTGCTTTATATCTCTATGAGGAGTTTGAGTTGGTGTTTTTTGCTGCATGTTACCAATTTCACATCCTTCCTCTTCCAAGTCAGTATATGGTTAGGTAAAGTAAGCTGTTAGATGTTTTCTGTAACAATGTATTTCTAGATAATTTTGTTGCTCTCAAAATGTTATTTACCTTGTTAAAATGGGAGCATTTTTGCCCTACTTTACATGATCAACTTGTCACTTTCCCAAATAATGGTGTGTATACTACTTTGGTGTTGCAAATGCCTAGTGAATTTTGGGCCTACTGAGCATGCCTACATTGGTTCTCATCCTCTCTTGGACTGAGGTTATCATGGTAACCAGCTGTGTAGGATCCTCTTTTGTAGCAAATGGAAATGAGAAGCAAATTGAATTCTTAATTTTCATTTGAAAAAGGGATTTGGATTGGTTCCTGATACCCTTCTCAGGAATTCTGGGATGACATTTTCACAGACACACACCTACCCATGGGGAAACTTGTGGCACATCTTGCACAGTTCCTTGGTCCAGTGAGCTTCTTATCCCCTTTAGTTTCAATGCAAGCAGAACAAAATTCTCAAATAATTCATGTAGGTTTGAAGTTTAAAAAATGCAGCTTAGCTCTTTGAATTATTTTACTGTGTCTTGAAACCTAGGTGCTTGTATCTTACCCTTGCAATTCAAAGTAAAAAAGACCAATGGCTTTTGTTCAAATAATAATCAGCCCTTCTAAACAGCACTGTTAGGAAAGACAATTACACAACTGACAGCAATATTACCACTTTATTGCACTGACATTGTTAGTGACTTTCTTTGCCTTAAAGTACGCTATTTCCCTATCACATGACAGAAGGGTAGCCAAAGGTTTTTGCTCAAATTATTGCCAGCAGACTACAGGGATCAATGGTGTAGATAACTTGGCAATTGCAGTATTTCTGCAGCATTAGGTACACTTTTTCTTACATACTGTATGTGTTACTGAGAGAATTGTTGATTGCGTATATAAAAATGGTCATGGCAGTAGTTATTTTTACTTTATCTCATCTTCAGGGAGAAGCAGAAATTATAGTGTTCCTTCTCCTGAGAGAGCTACTGAGAATTAGTTGCTCTTTGGTTGTCTTCTGTTATTGGCAAATAATAATCCCAGAGGAGGCCTTACCAAGTGGAGATGATATTTCTAAGGTCCGTATTGCACCATTCATTTGTGGATCTTGCTGCACTTCAGAAACTGCAGTGGCTCATTCTGCCACCCCCCTCCTCCCCGATCAAATATTATCATCTCCATTCTGTGAGAGCGGGGAAAACAGCAGAGGGGATAAATGACTCACACAGAATTCAGCAGCAGCTCTGCAATAGAAGAGACAGATCCATGTGGAGACTCGATCACATAGATTCCAGGTACCTTTCAGACAGGAAGGTGTTTTGGAGCCCCCCTCTCACTGAAGCTTTTCAAACCACTTTCCAAACGCTCTGTTCACTGATTCCCTCATCTCAAAGCCATGCTGATGGAGGCAATTTCAGGATTTTTTTTCTTGATGTCTTTCTTGGTATGCAGTATCTGTTAATACCACCCCAGTGCAGAGCTTACTCCTCACCACAGGGTCTGTCTGTCCCTTTACATGTGACAGCATTAATGCCAGGTGACCATATTTATATGGCTGACTGAATAATTTGATTGATTCAAGCTCTCTGCCTGCTCTCGAAATATTTGAGAATACACAGCAATGTTATCACTTTCATTATCTACTATGGAAGATATGTTCTTATTGTGTTTTGTAGACCAGTTGTGCATAGCTGACATCCATGACAAGGTTTTTCATTTGTGATTACTAAAATGACTTTGATGCGCAATCCCAATATGATGACTCTAAGCCTTAAATTTACAGGAGTGGAAAAGCCACTGAAATGTCAATCTACAGGGGAATTAATTGCACGGATTTTATGTAGTGTTCCAGAGTATTGACAGTTTTTCTTCTGTAATGCAGTGAAGTCAAGATTTTGCCACCTGAGGAAAAACTCTGGGTGTCAACTTTTAGATTCTTGGCAAATCCAAGGGCTGAGCATCTTATGAGTGTTTTCCAGGTCTTATTAAGATGCTTTTGCATTATCTCTTTAAAAGAGATCAGAAGTCTTTAAGACTCCTGCTACCTGGAAGATGACCATTTAAATTGCTCCCAACTTGTCCCACCTGGCATCATGAATAGATTTTGAAAATAATGTGTTGGGCGTTTTCCAAATTTCTAATGTTCCTCTTCATGATAAAAACTGTTATTTCTTATTTCACTTTCATTCCAGTATAACCTTCATTTCTTGCATTCAATCAGAATAACCATATGTCACTTTAAAGGTGCAGAGAATGAGCGTCTAGTATCAACATAGTGGTTTAACAGAGTCAGGAGGAAAGCAGAGTTTTTTTTTTTAAGATCAAGGGCAGTACCTTGCCTAGATGGGTGTATTATTGTGTCTCTGTCTGTTATGGTAGCTTGGTGGGGAGAGAAGGATTATCTTTCTATTACTTCCAAGTATTGTGCAAAATAAATCTAAAGAGGAAAAAAAAAAAAAAACTATTCAGATTATATTTCCCTTTCCAAGTGGAACCTTTTTATGAATATCTACACACAGTTAATTTCTTAAGGTAGAGGGAAAGATGGAATCAGTACTGTATCCCCCAATCTGTTTGTGTGTTTAAGTAGAAAAGGTGTCAGTTCCAGCTATGGGTGCAGCATTGCCACCAGCTTCTGTTGAACTGGTAGCCTTTGGTTCATAATGGTTTAGCCTGTGAGGAGGTGATGCACCCACCTGGTGTCTGTCTGGTGCACTTGTCCTTTCCTGGAATCTGTCCTGCATGCAGAAATCCCTATTGTCTGTATTCAGTTCACCAAAAAAAACTTCAAAATTTAAATCTCTGCTGTACTTCAAGTCAAACAGTTACTGAAACATCATAATGTAATCTGTCCCCTTCCAAGACAGGCTTATGCAAATATGCAAATACCCAGTTGTTCTCAGCACAGCTAGAAGAAATTCAGCTCTGATGATATTGTTTCTCATGGGAAAAAGCATTCAGACAAGAGGTAAAAAATGAAGGTATAACTCTTCTTTCTCATTTTTTTTTTTCCCCTGTTGTTTCCTACTCATCCGCAGAGGTTACAACACAACATATCAAATTAATATACCATTTGAACAGTCAGGGATGCTTGAATGTGTTTCTCATAATTTAGGAAATGAACTGACAGACAATAAAAATATACACTGAAAGGACTGCATAAAGTCTCAGGTAGAAATTAGCTTTTAAAATTTTTATTTTTATTTTTTGGCCAGTGCAATATCTGATGAGAAATGAACTAAGCTTCTTCCTCAAAGTCACAGCTAGAAGCTTGAAGGACTACTTAAATCCTGATTGGTGGCACATTGATCTATGGCTCCAAGAATTGTGCCAAGAAAGGAAAATCAACAAGTTTTTCACCTGATTTATGTAGGCCAGACTTTTCTTCTGACTTGCATTTCAAAGGTGATCTCACAGAGACATAATTAAAACTTGATGGAGTTATTAAATAATTGTGATGATTTGTGTCCGTATGCTGCAACCCTATGTATGTGTCTGTGTTGCTCCCAAATGTGGCAAGTTCTTGCCTGTGAAAATGAAGGTTAGAGAGTGCCGGCCTTCAGGCTAGAAATTTTTTATGCAGCTCTTCTGTGAAAGGTTTCCAAGTCATTCTAACGCTGGATCACTGTTTACAGTTAGTCAAATTGGAAGTTAGTGAAACAAATTGAAGAAGTTTTTAATCAGTAAAACTCAGAAGCTTCTAAATTTGCCCACTTTGTAGAAAGAGCTGATACTCTGACAGTGGAGATTTTGGCTTGGGGCTTGAGATAGCAGGTTAACACCACAAGTTGTTACTTGGTCTTAACTCTGGCCTAGAAACCACTAATAACACAGTATTGCCTTTTTTTTTTTTTTTTTTTTTTTTTTTTTCATCCTCATCTTGCTTGTACAAAGGAGAAAGTAAGTATTGAGTCAAGGGTTATCTTTCATTAGATATTTAAACACAGCGGAATGTAGGCCTGGCCTGAGTTGCAGCCTATAGATATTCTATAATATAAACATTGCTGATGTGCTTCATTTTTGAGGTTTCTGTTAGATTGGATTATTTGGACTACAATTTTTAAAACAAGCAAGAAGCAGCCTTTGAAGTCAAATATGGATTTTTTTCTCTTCTGTCTGGATGCTAGTGGGAATTTTGAAGAAGCTGTTTATCATTTTTTTAAAAAAATTTCTTAGCATTTGTTTTGTGCTTTTAAGACATTGATCCTGTTTTTTTTAACAGGCCTATTTATCTCCATTTATATCAATACCAGCAATTTTCTACTCTTTCCTTTTTGGACTGAAAAGACAAGCCACAGTATGTTGTCTAGTTATACAAAAGGTGGGGGGCTAGCACCTCTGATTCTGCATGCAGAGTAGTCAACATAGTAGATACAGTTTGGAGCTGATTATCATAAGGAACGTTAAGTTAGAACTGATAATCAAGTTTATGAGAATCCCTAGCCTTTCCATTAATTTTGATTTATTGATTTTTATGAGTAGGAGCAGAGATAAGCTCTGGCTCTGAGGAAGATCAGAAAGGCCAGTGTGTGTCGAGGTTATTGCCTTGTTTCGTGCTGTGATTTATACAGTGAAGGTACTGGCTGCATTTTTCAGCTTGGTGTTATTTTATTTCTTCTCATCATTATAGTATTTCATGACTTAAAGACAAGTGCCCTCTGAGAATCTGTTCTGTTGTGTCTCTAACATTATTACAGGCTGAAGGCCTGATTATTGGAAGTGCTGAGCCCTTGCAGCTTCACGTGAATGAATGGAAGCTGAAGGTGCTCTGAAAATCATGCCTGAGGCATTTTGTTCTTTTAAAGGAGTTGAGCCCTGCCTCATAAATATAAGTCTCTGCTTCAACTAATTCCCTTTTTTACTTGTCAATTCCCAAGTAAATGGAGATTAATTGATTAGAATGAAACCTATGCTCCAAAATTAACTCTCACCCTCACTGCATAGCTGAGAAATTGATTAGATCTTAGTAAATCTGGTTTTAAAATTAAGTCTCAAATTTACAATTAAGCTTCAGAATTTTGTTTTGCAATTGGAATACTGCATGTTGGGAAAGATCAAAAATCCGGTTTCTTGGGAATTTCAGGTGACTGTAAGCAGAACTTGGGTTTCTACAGCAGTAGGTACTAACATGGCAGAGGTGCTGAAAGGAAGGGGTGGCTAGAAAGAGGTACCAAGACCAGGAGGTTGTAGCTCATGAAAGAGTCAGCCTGCCTGCTCCATTCACATCCTCTTGCATTCTAATTTCTCCAGTTCCACTGAGAGAAGGCAAATATCAGGCGATAATGCAACTTCAAGAAAAAGGGTGTTTTATCCCAGAGCTGAATACTTCTGCCATTCTTGAAGAGAATGAAGCTTACCTAAGCTGTGGTTGTTTGATCCTGAAGGAAGGGAAGATGCTGCTATATGGACATGTGAATGACTGATGAAAAGACCAAAAGAGTACTGATGCAGAAGTGAAAGATGAAGCTAAGAGGTTTAAGGATAAAGTATCTGATGAAGGCCTTAGTCAACTTGACTTTTTTTTTTTTTTTTTTTTTTTTTAAGAGCATAAATGTGAAACCTGCGGAGGTGGCACTGCAAGTCATGGCAGGGTTTTAAAGATTATTTTCTGTACTTCTCTAAAACCCCTTCTGTTCCCAAGTTCCTCAGACAGGCCAAGAGGTCAGCATTGCTTCATTCCTGCCATTAAATTTTGAAAATCCATTCTTCTCACAAGGAGATTCACAGTCTTGTCAAACTGAACTCTTCCTTTCTGAGGTCATCATCATTATACTATTATTTTATTCTGCCTTTCTTAAAGCCAGTTTTTCGATTAAAAAAAAAAAAAAGTGTTGTTTTTTTTTTTTTTTGGTGGGTGTGTAGGTTTTGTTTTTTTGGTTGTTGTTGTTGTGTGTCCCCCCATCTCAGATAAGGAGCACATGTGACATAAGATCAAAAGATTCAAAGAACAAATTTAATCAGTTATATTTTCATCTACATGTCTCCCTAGATTTCTTTGGTCGCCTCTGTGGTATATTCATGTACAACATGGTAGCTCATCTACTGTATCAGCAGAGCTTCACATTTCACTGTGTACTTTGTTCTAATATTGTGTTGTGACTCATCAGGTTTTGTATTTGGTTCTCAGACAATGTGGTGCACACTGTTGGCAGTGGGGAAGGCTGTTACTTTGATGAGGAGGCTTGTGCTTCTGTCTGTCCTTCTCTGTCCTGGCCTGAATGACAAACCTTGGCACAAACAAAGCACCCATTGAGAGAATATTCAGGCAAATGGGTAGTTGCTTCCTCTTGCTCTTGCTGATGGTCTCATACAGGGAGGCACTGTGCTATGTTTAAGACTGTAGTCTGAGGCTGGATTTTCAGGATATTCTTTTGACATCCTTTGCTACTAGAACTAGGATTCCTGTCCATTATGGTGCTCACTAACGTTTACGACTGGTTGCATTTTATTTTTGTTTGTTTGTTTGTTTTTGGTAGTTCCTGCCTGTAAATGTTTTATTCCACCGCCCCTTGTTTTTCTGTTTTTAGCCAGTGAGACCTGCAATGATTTCCATCCCATGTTCTTCACCCACGACAGATCATTTGAGGAGTTCTTCTGTATCTGCATTCAGCTCTTGAACAAGACATGGAAGGAAATGAGGGCAACTTCAGAGGACTTCAACAAGGCAAGAAAAGGGGTGGGGAGGGAATAACTGGGCAGGATGTTGAAACAAGGCCATGTTTTCTTCCCTAGAGGAACAGGGATTTACTAATCACTAATCCCACTTCTGTTGAATACTGTGGTGTGTCTTCTCCTCTTCTGATTCTTTGTACATCAGAGGGGCAGCATTTAGAAAGCAGGGGTAGGGGGTGGGAGATGTAAGGGAGATTCATAGACCTTTTTCAATGATGTTACACTGCAAACTGAAAATAAAAACCTGGCTTGAGGCGAAATTCTGCCTTTTTATGTTAGCAATATTATGCTGAAGTGCTGCGGCCTCTAACATTGTAAATAATGCAAACAGTCTGCTGCAGTGATAATTCTGTGCATCCCTTTCATTTCATACAAGAACTGAAATAGTAAAATACTAAAGAGTGGACACAATCCTGACAAAGTGCTGTACAATCTGGCCAGCTGAAACAAACCAAAGCAACCAACCATCATTGTTGCACCTTTTTCATTGTAAGACAAATCTAGAAGTTTTAGACAGTCTTATGACTGACAGCAAAAGGTATGGAGAACAGGGGTCTGTCTTAATGGGCCCTAGAAATCCTAGTTTAACTCTCTAACATATCAAGAAGCTGAACAGTATCTTTGGCATTTTGTAAGAATGACAAACTCGTGTTTTTGTGGCCTGCTGGCATCTCTATCTTTGTTGGGAACCTTTGCATCTTGAGCCTCTCTGACTGAGAACAGATGTTGATTATAGGGATATTGGTTGAGAATGAAAAGGGAGACTGCTGCATTGTGTCAGCATGTTCCAAAGAAGTGCTCTGATATCACCAGACTCAAATGCTATGCGAGAGCTAGTAAGAATGATCATGCCTACCTTCTAACTGGAGCTGTCTATTAATGAAATGATCTAAATGTCCTATTTCCACTGCAAAAGGAAGGTGAATCCTTCAGACACACTGTGGAATAATCTTTGTTGATTTCTTTTTGGTAAGATAGCAGCAATACCTGAAGCCTGGCAAAACAGAAAAGGGAAGTCCAAAGTGCCTGCTGTTGTAGCTAGATAACCTAGAGGCTTGTTCTTGTGTAGAATTTCTGACACGTTTCTCATTCTAAATGGTACAAAGAAAAGCAAAAGGAACAATGGCGAGATATTCTACTGAAAAGTATAGAAACCTAAAATCAAAGGCCTAAAAGCAATAATCTTTTTATAAAAGACTACTTTATATCATGTGGTTATTTAAAACAAATGGATTAGTAACTGCCTGTTGCTTACAGGCCTTCTGTCTCAGTAGAAAAAGGATTTGTGTATATAAGTTTCCACAACTTAAATTAGAATATTACTAGTAATCCCAGGGAAAAAAAAAAAAAAAAAAAAAAAAAAAAGTTATATTTCTGGCAACAGCCCAGATTACTCTAAGAGAAAGTACAGAAATGTACTTGTCTTGTGTTGTCTTGTGTTAACTTGTGCTAGACACCACTGTAGTGGTACACAAGGTAGTTTCTTCTCTGATCTGATAAGTTAGTTAGGTTTTATGTTATTGAAAATCCTGTGGTTTCACCCAGTGACTCTTTAAGGTTGAGCAGGGTAGGCAGTAGGTCCT
This sequence comes from Oxyura jamaicensis, assembly GCF_011077185.1. NCBI lineage: Eukaryota > Metazoa > Chordata > Aves > Anseriformes > Anatidae > Oxyura > Oxyura jamaicensis. The sequence continues at coordinate 63,146,898 of NC_048894.1, read as the reverse complement.
GCTGCCTGTGTCACTGAAGATATAGGAGGCCTTTAACTCTATGGGACAAATCCAAAACATGTGCCACCAGGCTACTGAGATTTGTGTGTGGTGGTGGCAATATGGTGCAATTGGTGAGACACCGGTCCAGGATCTTCTTCCTGCTGTAAAGGGAAGGGAATACTAAACTCCCATGACTGTCATTTCTAGCAGTTTAGTAGTTAGGTTGTGCTTATCTGAATCTTTTATTTTAGTCACAAGGAGATTTTTGTGATCTTTATCCACTTCAAATGGCATGTGAGGTGATGTGTATTACTCAGCTGATAGCTGTCTTAAAGGGATCTGTGAGTGAAGCAAACCGTGTTGTTGTGTGGGCTTGTGAAGCACTTCTGGATTTGTAGAGGATGCGATGTTATGTAGTGGTACCCAAGGTTTACTCGTCTGGTTGGTGGCTGATAGCTGCCAGTGCTGATGGCTTACCAAACCACACAGCACCATTTTTAATCCTTACCTGGCAAACAGTTTTGGTTTTCATGGCATGTTAATATTCTTTCTTCATCTTTTCTGTGTGCTAAGGTTACCTGTTTTTATGCAATGAGTTTTTGCAAACTTAGCAAGTGAAGGCCATGTGGACACAGGGAACATTCAGCCCACACTTTCAGGAGTGAAAGGGAATAAAGCAGGGGCCTTAGAAGATGCAGTAGTTTAGCTGTTGTGAAAAATTCTCTTTTTTCCTTTCTTTGTATTACCATTTTTCAGTTTCAGTAACTTGATTGTCATGGTAATATATGAAACACCACTTTGCTACAGTTTACTGTCTACCTGAATGATGGGATCATTCATTTTCTTCCTTCCTTGCTTCCTACCCCAAAATCTCCAAAACAAAATCAGAAGCTCCCAATATATCAGATGGTAACTCTTATTGAGATGTGGAGATTCCATTTAAAAGCTTGCTTTCATCTTTAATCATAACTGAAGGAGCTTTTTTGTTGAACTTTTGATTAATCACAATAGATTGCATATGAGAGGTGGTAGGAGGTCTGTGTGCACATATGAAGATTTATTTCCTCATTTCCTGCACTTCCTCAATAAAAGAAGTGAGGTGATTGAATACTTCCCCACTTCAGTTATTATTCTCAAGGGCATTTAAGACACAGATTTAGACTGTATCTTCAAAAGACGACTTTCTTTTGACGGTAATATCGTATACTGTGCCATCGTGGTTCCTCAATCCATGTTCTGGAGATTTTGTATAGCTTTTTTCTCTTCCTTTTTTTCTTTATTTTCTTTTAGATTTTTTTTTTTTTTTAAAAAAGGAACTTTGTTCACAGTTGGAAGAATGCAATGATGTTTTAGTGAGACAGTGAGACATTTATGATCCCATGCTTTGTCTCTCTGATTCTCATTCATTAAAACAGACACCTTTTGTCAGGCTCAGCTCTTGCATTAGCAAAACTCCTTGGATCTCTATGGTGATAGTATGATCCTATCAGACCTAAAGCCTTTTTTACAGTCTCTCAATATACTCATAGATTTCTGAATAGAATAATTCAGTCAGGCAGCTAAGCTTATGTTATGCCTGTATAACATTTTAAGACATGCATAATTCATGTCTGGTGAGTTTTCTAGAGAAATTAAAATGCAATGGGGTAGACAGATGTGCAAGTGGCAACAATTCCATTTGAAACCTTTTTGTTTTCCTTTGAGCCTGCAGTTGATCAAAGGACACATTCAAGCTCTATCCTCCACAATCATTTGTGAGCAGACAGCATGGTTTATTACTTCAGAAATGTAAAGCTTGGAGATAGGATTATATAATCTATGTTTTACTGCTGCAAAAGAAAACATTGTGTATAGATGTTGGAGACGGTGATGACTGTAAGAAAGCTGTACAGATTTATCTTATACTCTAGCATCTAGAAACTTTCATCACCAACCTGCCCATTTAAATAGGTGTTTGTCAATTGGTTTTTCCTCCTGGAGGGTCTAGCTATTCTCTGCTCAGCCTGCTCAAGGTAACCAGGCCCTGCTGTTACACAGGCTATGATGTACTGGCTGGTTGATTTTTGTTTATTTTTAACATGATGGTAGGTGGAATTCAAGATACTTGCCCCACTGTAAAATTCCTCCCATGGGGGCAAATTAAAGTACACTCCTACTGTGTTGATCACCACTAATTTTGCTTAGGTAAATACCCCCATGTTGCCCTAATGATTACATTGAAAGAGGGATCGTGTGTTAGTGATCTTCTTGTAAAATACACCTATTATTTATTGTGAGATGAGGAGACCACAGATGGGAGAACATGCAAGGGAAAAGATTATCGTCTCACCTCTGTTCTCCAGATTTGTCTGATGCTTTTTATAGGTTTGAAGTTCACATGCTAATAGGAAGAAGGGTGAGCAAATGGAATATCTTAATTGCAGGGCCAGCCGTAGTTTGCCTTGTTAGACCTGCAGAACAATATGAACAATTTGTTAATTCTGTGCCTAGTGCCATCTTAAAAACAATCAAACTAAACAAAAAGCAAGGAGAATAAGAATAAAAAATACTGCTTGCAGCACCAGTATGTAAGAAAAAATGAAATTCCGATTCACCTACTAAGGTTTTGAAGCTGCTTTGTAGAGAATGGGCACAGTTGTAGCTGTTTTTGTTCGTCTTTTATTAGTCTATAAGGTAGTTTTAGGTTTTTGATGGCCCAAAAATCACCAGTCAAAACAAGACACAGTTTATCTTTTTAACACAAATGAAGCTGAGTGGAAGACACCAAAACTGAAAAACTTTGAAAGTTCTGTGCTTCTTGGTGCTTTAGAGAATTAGAAAGCAGAGGAAGGCAGGCTAATGATGCCACTGATGCGTTTTTCTCGTTACTGATAACTCAATTTATTTTGCCCTCTGGCCATGTGTTTGAGATCATTATAGTATAAAATACCAACTTTTAAATGTTCTGTGAAAATTTGTTTTGTGTTGCTGTAATGAGAAGAAAATTCTCAGAAACGCCCCAAACCCTTTGATTTCAGCACCTTGGCAAAGCTGGCTTTAGGTTCACAGCAGCAGTCATGCTTGTGGTATCTGTCTGTGTCAGTGACGCACGAAACCTTAGCACTGGGTTCCCATGCAGGAGACGGGTCTTCTCAGTGAGTTGATAATATGTATCTCTGATGAGTATACACAGGAAAACACTGTGTTGTGTGGTAATCAGTATAGTGGATATTGTTCATGGTGGCAGCGGATGCAAACAATAAATGCCCTACATGAGTCCAGTAATAAATACCAAAGCAAACAGCAAGGCACTTGATAACCACAAAAGATGTTTATTGCTTATGCTCGGACCCTGTGAACATTTTTCCTTGCTCTGTGACAAGATAACAGAAAAGGTAACCAAACATAACATAAAAATGAGAAATACCATTTCTTTGCTGGATGTCTGTTCAGAAGTGCCATGCCAGAGGTTTCTCAGCTTCTCAGTGTTGTCACACGTTCAGCAGCTAGAGGATGAATAATTGCGTAAGGCTGGGTTCAAAGTAAGACTAAGTGTTCATGGTCAGGATTTTAAGGACAGGAACTGTGCAAGTGGTGTTTTGTGTGGTAACAAGTGTGGTGGACCAGCACCACCTCAGGGTAGCCCTATTTGGCCACGAGGAAGCAGAGGCCTGTGGGGGTGTTTGGAAAGCATCAGGGCAGCAACATGAGGTGGCCGAGACAGAGGAGCTGTCGCCTGCTTCTCTGGGTCCCCTGCAAACTGGGGACACTCCAGGGGCAGACTGTTCAAAATGTCCCCCTCGCTGCCATCTTGTCCCAGTTTTAGGTGCTAGGCCTTGCCATTCGCAGCAGGCCCAGGAGGAGGAGTGGGTCTCCTCCTGCTCTCAGGTGATTTCCTCCAGTGGCACTAAACAATACCCCTCACTTTTCTCCTCAATAAACCCATTTTACAGGAGGCAAAGGCACACAGAGCCTGAGTTTTTTTGACAGTGAGGCAACAGCAGGGCCAAAAGCAGAAGCAGGGTGTCTGTGCTGCAGCCTCCTCCATCACCTGTGCTGCAGCTCCAGCCCCGTAGCAATGCTTAAGCCTGTGTGTGTGTCCTGCTGCTCAAGGAACTATTACCTTAAAGAAGAGAGAAAAATTAGTTCAACCAAACCAACTTGCAAGTAAAATTCTTTGGTCAATCTGTGAACCTGTTCGTTACTTGCTTTTCCTTTCAATGATAAAGAGGAATAAAGAGGGTGGTAAATAGCTCTTCCACAGATGTTCTTCAAAGCAGGTGGTGTTTTCTTGTGGGTGTTTCACCAGCCTGAAGCAGATGCATTTCACTTCTTTTGAGAGCACTGTTGGAAGGCTTCTGTTTGTGTTTTACCTGTGGGAAAGGCTGGGGCAGTGGAATGATTGCAGCTCTCTATTAGCTTTATTGCACCTTCCTTTGGCAGTGCTTTGTTTATATCAGACAGGGATACTGCAAATAAATTATTTTCACATAGAGTGAATTCAGTATTCCCCAGGCTTAGGCAGATTAGCACAAATTAAATTCCACACTTTCACACCTGAGGCCATTAGCACTATATTAACTCATATTGGAAACAGATAATTGCCATAAACATATTGTATCAATAATTGTGTAATGCATGAATTTATCAAAAACATTTTTAGAGCAAGATGTTTTTCAAGTCTGCTGCATATCTTATGCAGAAAATGTGACTTTTTAATTGAAAAATATCACCCTGCAAATCCAAAGGAATCTCCTAGCAAAGCATAATTAGGGACAGGAAGGTTGTCAGGTCTATTGCATTAGTAATCACTTGCTTAAGATGAGTCTGTTTTAAGCAATGCAGTTAAGCAATGCAGCAAGGAGAAAGCCTTTCTAAGATTCTCCTCTAGCATTTGGTCAGCGTTTCCTCTGTACTTTTGATGGCCTGGATGTTCTAAGTTTATTCCTTCATCAGCTGCTCATTTGGGAATAGCAGTGTTTCAGCTTCACCACCTCTGCTCTTTGTACATTCATCCACACCTGTCATATCTCCAAATGTGTCCCACTGTGTTTGTAAAAGTGAGTTTATTACTTGTCTGCTGCTTCTGGCTGCACAAACCTTGAGGATGGATATTTAAGACTCTGAAGATACAGCCTTCCATCTACTGAGGGATCTGTCTGTAAAAATCAGATCTAAGTTTAAATATTCATACCCCAAAGGTTGTGACTGTCAAACTCAAAGGAACTGAACAAGTATATTGTGTTTTTAAATGTAGCTAGTCACTTCCTTTTGAGATTTTTTTCAGTGTTCATTATCATTGTCAAAAATATAAATACATTTAAAAAACATTAGAGGTTTTTTGTGGAATATAAATTCTTAAGCTGGATAATGAAGTGGAAAGATGTACACATCTTTCTCTGTACTTCATAGCTCATGAGCTGATTTACTAGTTTAAATATTTTTTTTTTCATTAGAAGTAGTATCTTTACTACTTTCTGTCTTTGCCAGAAGGCTTTGCATATCTTTAGTAGTAGGGTCACATCTTGTTATTATCCTAGCTGAACTATCCTTCTCCAGTGGTCACATATACAACAATTTCATGGAGGTCATAGGCTTTAAAATGAAAAGCATTTTAAAGCTGAAATTTTGTGAATTTATTTTCCAGTATGGGGAAAAAAAAAAAAAAAAAAAGTGGATTCTTCAAGCAGAAAGTAAAGACATGGAAGGATGTCTCAGCAAAGCACCTCTTATTATTTGGCTGGGGAGGAAGGGGAAGGAAAAAACAAATTTAGTAAAATCCATTCCTTGGTCAGAAAATTTTTTGACTTATCCATTCCTCAGTGATGAAAGTCACTCTTGGTTTCAACAGTCAAATCTCTTACTTGTGAAAATCTTGTCTACGTTGGCAGAGTGGATTTTATGTCCCTGCTTTCTAATGAAATCTGTGAGTTACTGTAAAACACGTGCAGATCTGCTTAACACCCTGTAGATGGCAATTTTTAAAACTGTTGGTACTTAAGATTTTCAAAGTGTTCTTCATTTTCATCTCTGTGGGTGCTGATCAAGCTAATAAACATCTCAACCTTCAAAAAGATGATTGAGTGGAAAGCTGGGTAACCAGAGGAGAAAAGCTGGGTGTAGGTTATCTGTGCTAACCACTTGTTTTCTGCTCTGTAAGAATGTTTTCCACTGGGAAAGAATTCTTCTCTTGTGTTAGTTGCTGAGAGAAATGCTATAAACTAACTGGAACTGTCACCAAAGCAGCATATTTTGTGATATTGTCCCTGTCAGTCTTGACTTAAAGTATAGGTAATAATCAGATCCTGGGAACCATTCTTGTCTCAGTATTTTTATTTCTTCTTTCTAGGATATGTGTCTGTAGTACAGTTAAATCAGAGGTGCATGGCATATGGCTTTTTGCTGCATGAGTTGCTGCTGATGTGAATGTCAGTGGGCATATAATACCAGATTTTCATTTTATGAATCACAATGCATGGATTTCAGCCTGAGAGCTCCCTAGACTATAGACCTTATTATAGGCAAATAAAAAAGAGAAAGGGGGAGGGGGAGGTGATGTCTCAAAGATTTTGTTTCAGTTGGAATGAGGTTATCGTGATGAATGATGCAGCTGACAATGAGATTTTTATAGCTTTTCTTAGAGCAGCAGAAGAGCTCATGTTATTGCTGTTTCACTTTAAGTAATTGTAATCTAAATAGCACGGTGGTTGAAAAGAGCAGCAAAAATCTTTTGTATGTGTCTCTTAAGCAAAGCCAGGGATTTTTGTTGTTTTTGTCTCATCTGTCCTTACACAAATGCCCTTTGTAGTTTGGAACTTACGTCTTGCGTCTTGATGGAATACGTCAGTCACCACTAAAAAGGTGTTTGCCAGTCAGTCTGCTGCATTCCTCTGTTTTTAGCAGATGAGGTAACTGGACGGGATCTGAAAAAACACTCCTGTTACCCAATGTGTCACTGTAAATGGGGAGCAGGTGGCTTGGTTGCGATAGAGGTATTTGGGAGGGGAGGGCTGCTGGGAGAAGGAGCGTGTGGGAGGAGGAGATGGGGTGTGGGTGTGCTCTCCCCTTCTCGTTTTCTCAGCCATGCCTGTACCACACATGGGGCCAACGGGGGAGGTACTTGCCTCTGCCAGTTTTCCTTAGGCTACCTGGGGTACTGGCAGCAGTGAAGATATAACAGTCCTGCACAGGCTGTGTGAAGCCTGCAGGGGCTGGATCTCCGTCCCTGCAGCTTTGCTGCCATTTGTATACCAAATATAATTCTCCTGTCTGGTCACAGTGTTGATAGAGAGACTTTGAAAGTCTTTCTGAAGGAAGTGTGAGGTTTTGCCCCACAGAGTTTTGGGGCTTGAGATTTTTAGGAATGATAGTGAAACTGATATGTGTGAGCTTGGGTTCTGCCATTTATCCATTGACAGCAAAATAAAGGAAAGTGTCTCTATCCTTCTCAAGGCAATATGGCCCATCCTTCTTTGACCTTTCACCTCTACACTGTTGATCTGGATAGCTATATGGAAAATGCAGTGGGTTTACTGATTGACTTAAGGAGAATTTTTTGATAGGCTCCCTCCTACATCCTCAAATTTACCGTTACGTGTTGGTCATGACAAGCAGAGAAACAAGGACCCAGGTAATGCATGTGAAAATTGAGGAATGTCACCTTAGAAGATGAGTGCAGGAATGGAGAGAGATTTAGTATGCAAATATATTAACCCAAACAACACAGACAGGTAAAAAGTCAAAAACCAAACTCTGTGTTAGAATCCTTGAAAAAGACACTAGTGCAGCTGATTAAAGATCTTGCTGTGTCAGTGGAAGATATTGATGCCATGACCATGAAACTAAAATGCTTGAGAGCCATCTTTGCGTCAAGAATGTCAAGTCTGCGTCTGGAAGAATGGAAGCATCTGGGGAAATAGCTTCCACACATGCCTTGAATTTTATCTCTCTGGAGATGTATCTTCAGATTTCAAGCATCAGTTTTCTGTCTCAGAGATGTTGGCTGATCTTTGTTATGTTGTTGGTAGAAGAACCTCACCAGCAAGGACTTAAAAATTGCAGTTGTATGCATTTCATGTGGACTAGTAAAGGTGGCCTGGAACTTTTTTGTAGTTGTTACTTAACCAAAGATCCAAAGGAAGCTGCAGATCCCACTGTATCATTATTATGCTGTCAGCTTTTTCAGAGGCGATTGATCATCCCTTCATAGTGAAAATAACATCTCAAAAGTCACCAAGTAGGAAAATGGAACATCCCTATTTTTGCAAAATCAGATGTGAGATGAAGATGTAATCTCATAGCTGTCAAGATTTGCAGATTCCTTCCAAGAACTCTCTTCTATGTAAGTTAGGGATTTAGAAGTTGCCAGAGGGCTGTTTTTTTCCTGGATATATAAATTTATATATATAAATCTAAATGTATCTAATTGCCATATAACTGGTACTTATTCTGCATTTTAAAGTTTGTATGTGTTTGTTTGTCTTTTAAAGCACGTGCATAAACTAGTGACTGGATATTTTTAGGGAAAAAAAAAAAAAAACACAACACAACAACACTTAGAAATCTTACTGGATTTCTCTCTAAATCAAGCTTCCTTTAGCCTCTCTCCCTGGTCAATGCCCTGGTCTCCAACAGGATTTATTCCCCAGTCTTTCCTTCTGTCTCTCCCCTTTCCTTGAGAGCAATGGCTTGTCTTTTAAAGCTGTTTCCACCTGACATAAGGAGGGTGTTAATGACTTTTCTCACTTTTTGAAGATGAGGTGTCTGCTGACTACTTTGCACTGCCACATCTCCTGTCATGAAACCAGAAAAGGCCTATGGAGGTTGTAGAATATTGGAAGCCAGCTCATGAAGCCAGGGTGGTGTCTACTGGCAGCTGTCTATTTCAGCAGTGGTAGAAATCTGAAAAACAGTGTTAAAATCCTAAAGTCAAAATTGCATGCACAGACATGATTCTTATTCCTGAAGATGTAGCTGTCTGAACAAAAAAGGTTTCACTCATGAGTAACTGCATAAACACAACATTTTAATAGCAATAACAGAGAACTGAATATGCCTTTATCCATCCTAATTTCACGTAGGCTGTAAGGTTTAATTTACTAAAGAAAACAGCTATCTCCATGAATCTGTGATATAAACCTCAGGTAGGAAGTATTGTATGTATGCAGCTTGTAAATGGCTTAGGATATATACATGGTCTAAATGGCCCTTTGCTGTCTAAAAACTCAAAGGTACCAGCTAAAGGAAAATCTTTAAACTGGTGACTCTACTTAGAAAGAAAAGGACAGTCTCTCTATAAAACTTACTTAGTTTTGCATGAGTTAGGTTTTTTTTATTGGCTTGTTGCTTTTAAGCTGTAGAGAACAGAATGTTTCATAGCTGCTCAATTTGCTTCAGTTATTATAATTTGAAAGAATTTGATGATTCTAATTTCCTTCTCTACGCTTCTTGATTTTACTGCTAGAGTAATACTTCAGTATCTAGTATTGATTTTTACCAAGTCTAGGGCTTTGATATTAATTTATGCACCACAGCAAGCTGAGGATACGTGATTGCCAATGCAAACTGAGGGCTCAGACTAATTTCATGTTTTGTGAATATAATTGTACATCTTTGCTTGTAGGATGGTCCCTGTTTTGATGAGTGCCGTGAATCAGCAGTGCACCCTTGTGTGATGTAGGCTATCTGCATGCTGGGTTCCATTAGCTAAAGCATAGCAAGCAGGTCAAAGGAAGTGACTGTTCCCCCCATTTGGCACTTGAGAGGCAGCATCTGAAGTAGTGTGTCCAGTTTTGTGCCCCAGTGAAGAGGAGAGATTGACCAAATGGAGCTAATCCAACAAAAGGACAGAAAGACAATTAAGGGGGGTGGAGCATGTGGTGTTCAAGGGGAACTGTGAAGGAACTAGATGTGTTCAGCCTGAAACTGGCTGCAGTGAGGAGGTTGGATCCAGTTGCTGTCATGCTCCACTACCAGAATGAGAAACTGTAGAGGAAAGATGTATGCCCCTCTTAGAAGTACGCAGTGGAAGGAGAAAAAACAATGGCCACAAATTGCAGTGAAGGAAACTCCAGATGGATGTAAGGAAAAAATATTCCCAAATACTGGTACTGGAACAGGTTGCACAGAGCAGTTGTGGAATCTTCATCCTTGGAGAAGCTCAGAATTCTTCCAGGCAAAAGGCCCTGAAGAACCACCTGGCTTAGGCTTGAGGTTAGTTCTGCTGTGCTTGCAGGACTTGGTGACCTCTGGAACTTCATAGCAACCTGAATTATTCTGTGGTTCCTTGTGTAAAAAATACCTTCTTATCAAGTAGGAAACAGGGAGAAATGGTAACTCATATCATTAATCATCACTAAAACTAACACAGATAGATACAGCACTAACCAATCTCTTAACATTTTTCTAATGTTAAAGAAAATGCAGAAGATCTACATTGTGTTAGGTGCACTAGCCAAATGCCACTACTCAAGCTTTCCCTATTAACTGTAGTGACCCTTCTGAAGTAGTTTTAGCTTGTTGTAGTTCTGACAGCTGACCTGTTATTACTCAGGGATGTTCAAGCTCCTTATACATATGAGGTCAAAAGTGTTTGCTAAAAAATTTCTAGGTAACAGGTAAGTATATATTAGTAAATATTTACCATTGGCCACTACTGCAGCTCTGCTAACGTAGTAATGTGTAACCACAGTAACCCAGTAGTGTATTTAAGCCCTAATGCTTAGAGAAGACAACATGTGTAACATTGTAAAATGATGGCTGGCTACTAATGGTCTGGGATTATTTTTTGGGGGGTAGTTTTGTATTTTTTTTTTCTTTTTTAGCTAAACTTCCATTATTTGCAGGATCTAACTATTTGCTCTATGCTGCTCCACTCTTCAGGGAAGTTTATTTCTTTTGTGCACATGTTTTTGGCCAACGGACAGTGCCATCTACACAGACAGAACATACAAATGGTTAAAAAGGAGAAAGGAACAGAGATATAAATATTTTTTAGTTGGATAACAAAAATAGATAAGTGACATTTTGCATCATGTTACCTGCAGAAGCAGTGGTAGAGTTCGGAAATTAATCTGCACCTGTGCTTTAAAGACAGGACAACCCTTTCTTAGTTTCTTTTCTCCTGTCCTGATGCACTATTCTGTTAGCAAGAAGACAACTTTTCCTGTTCCTTTTCCTTTTCCTATTTTTTTTCTTTTTTTTTTTTCTGTGCTGGAAGCACCTTCCACACTTAAGCAAGATTTTCTTCCCTTTGTTTGCATCCTTTAAAGGTTAAAGTAACAAAATGCTTGGATACGGTGTTTGCTACATTTTTGCTGTAAGTTTCTGAAGTGACGATGTGTTGGACTTGGGACAGTAATGAGAAAGGATAAGTTAAAAATGAAGAGATGGCATTCATACTGTCTTTCTGTTCAGTCTCTCATGTGCAGCTTTAGTAAACAGTAAACATAAGAGGAAGGACAAGAGGACAAGGAAGTATCAGAAATAGAAATTTTGGTTAAAAATTTTCTCTTTAAATAACAAGGAAGACTACAGTCATAAATAGTGACTTCAATAATCAATCAGTATTTGTCAGTCTGTACATACACAACCACAGCACACACCATGCTTGCTGTGATGACGAAGACAAACTGGGACAAGCTGTACTCAAAGCAAGCCTAGTACCTCAGCTGGCTTTGGGAAAGCTCCTACGGATGTCACAGATGTTGCAGGTGCTCTGGGTTGGGTGTAAGATCCACGTGTGAATCTGGGACCTTGGATCTAGAAGCAGGTACCTTCACACTGCTTGGCTTTGGTACAAGCAGTGGTGCTGTTGCTGCCAAGGAGAGACTGTGCCCCAGCCTTTTCCCAAAACAGTTCCGCACTGTCCAAATTTGAAATCTAGTTTCATGCTAACACAAAAATATTAAGCCCCACTAGATAGGACAGCTGAGGTATAGAAAACAGCCAGATGTCACTGTGGGCTGTAGTTCCAACAGAATGGTTGTCTACAGTGACAGTATCAAAAAAGGGTGATATTGGAAGCTTTGCATCCTACAGAGCAAAGGTATTCTGATTAGACTAATAATTTTAAAATAAGAAGGCTGCAGAGGGGGACCAAGATAACCAGCAAATCACTTCTATTTTTCTAAATAGTACGAAGTGTTATTAAAAACAAAATAAATTAAGAGCTGTTAAAAATATATTCGGGGATCAAAGAAAGAAAGGCAGGCATAAAAAATGTGCAAACACCATTAAGCTGCGGAAATTTTCCTTGGACACGTTGCAGTACCTTTTCAAAGCAGCATATGGGGTTTATTCTGGTGACTCTAATTTTAACATGAATGGAAGTCACGTGGAATACTCCTGGCATACTGCTTTGAAAATATATCCCTGCATGCTTAAGGAAGGCTGAAGTCTTTTTAAACCTCTCTCTCTTTTATTTTTTATTTTTAACAATTCTGAAATTCTTCACAGGAAAGCATTAATGGAATGAGAATGCTAGCTACAACCTTGTATAAAGTAGTAATGTAACAGGTAGAAATACTACTAGCTTAGCACTGTAAAAATGTTTGTGTTTCAGAGCCTGGGAATGGGAGGGAGAAGACACAAAACTTGGAGTTTGTATCCACTTTTGCAACTTCCTCTGCATTGCTTGACCTTTATAAATTTGATTGCTTGACCTTTATAAATTTGTCTCTGCTTTTGAAGTAATGATTCCACCTACAGTTTGCAAAGGAGCAGGGAGTACATTCATCTGTATTGCATCAACAAGGATAAAATGGGGGTGGGGGGACGTGGGGAATGGTGTCAGAAGACACCCAGGGCTGTCTATTCCTCTCTCTTTCTACCATTTGCTACATCAGAACAAGTTAAAGAAAGATCAAGTTCCATCTGTCAGTCTGTATTCTCCCTCTTACCTGGTTCAACCAGCTGAGGACAGAGTCCCTGCCAGAAGCCCACCTCTTCCTCCCTATGTTGCCTCTCTGCTGCAACAAGGTTTGTAGTTGATGGTTTCACTGGTCCTTCAGACCTCTGCAGAAATTTGGATCCAAAAATTGCTTTGAAAGAAGTTGAGCATGATACATTGAACACAGGTTTGAAACACAATCTCACATACTTTGATGGACCTGTTAAAAAGCTAGGACTGACTGTTCAGAAGTCCCAAGGAAAGCCATGGAACTCCAGTACATCATCCAAAGAAACTTAACTTTTCACTGCAGTTGGGATGTCTCTTTGGAAGATGTAAAGATACCAGCCATATTTTGGGCAGGAGCGGACATTACCTTGTTTTCTGACATCATGAAAAGGTTATAGTAAAACAATCTCAGATTCATCAGTATTGTTTTTTTCCCTCCTTAGTTATAAGGGGTAGGGGTTATATAAATGGTATGAGTTTGCAAAGTCTGATCTTATAGCATCTCAGAGGTATAGAAGCGTGACATGAGCCAGCAATGTGCGCTCACAGCCCAGAAAGCCAACCGTATCTTGGGCTGCACCAAAAGAAGTGTGGCCAGCAGATTGAAGGAGGTGATTGCCCTCCTCTGCTCCGCTCTGCTCATGTGAGACCCCACCTACAGTGTATTCAGTTGCCCCCCCCCAGCCAAGAAGAACATGGATGTATTAGAGAGAATCCAGAGAAGGGCCACAAAGACGATCCAGGGGCTGGAGCAGCTCTCCTATGAAGACAGACAGAGGGAGTTGGGGTTGTTCAGCCTGGAGGAGAGAAGACTCTGGGGAGACCTTATAGTGGCCTTCCTGTACCCAAAGGGGGCATACAGAAAAGCTGGGGAGGGGACACTTTGTCAGGGGGTGTAGTGATAGGACAAGGAGTAATGGTTTTAAACTAGAAGGGTGTAGATTTTGATTAGATATAAGAAATTCTTTACTGTGAGGGTGGTGAGGCACTGGGACAGGTTGCCCAGAGAAGCTGTGGATGCCCAATCCCTGGAAATGTTAGTGGCCAGGTTGGATGGAGCTTTGGACAACCTGATCTAGTGGGAAGTGTCCTTGCCCATGGCAGGGCATTGGAATTAGGTGGTCTTTAAGGTCCCTTTCAACCCAAACCATTCTATGATTCCATTTCTTAGCACTGGCTTTTATCAATGTGTATGTGTATGAAAGGCTGAAAATATTAGCAGCAACAAAACACCCACAAAGCAGTGAGTAAAACTTTCCTAGGAAATTAATGATATTATATTCCTGTAAGTGCTCTTTTAATTTTTGGTGTCTGCATCTGCAGTCAAGAATGGCAAAGAACAAAAGACTGAATGATTTTAGCAAGCTGCTTGCTGCTGCACCAATCAAACCATTGATATATTCAGTAGAATAAAAATTCTTGCTGAGTGCCCTCCTGGTGACAAATGAGCACGGGGTGAACAGCAGAAAGACCTATAAGTCTAAGAAGTCCCATTGTTTTTGGGAGCAGGGATTCAACGAAGCGATGAAGTACAAGGTGGGATTTGTTGGGATTTGTTTCTGAGATGGCAAGCATGGCCATGCTGTAGTATTGATGGCATCTTTAGCACATGGATGATTGAGACTGCAGAAATACTCTACAGATCAATTAGCGAGAGACTCATTAGTGGGAAGGAAGTTATGAGCAGATGTAACAGTTCTGACAAAACGAGCCAGAACACTGGTAGAGCTGGGCCTGGTGTGTGGGCTGAATGTGAAGTAGGGTTGCTGGAGGGAGGTTCAGAGAGTCCTTTCCGACAGCCGGTCCTTCCTACCCATCTTCAGAGAAAACAGTCTTCACAGTTACTTGAAATGTTTTGAAAAGGATAAGACAGAAAATGTCCATAAAAACATACAGATGAATACAGACACGAATACATTGAGGGGTATGAACAGACACCTGGTGTACTTCCAAAGATGCAGAGAAAGAGAAACTGACTTTTCCTTTCCTAATATATTTTTCCTTTTTTTTTTTTCCCTTTCCAACTGAGAATGTGAGGTTTATTTTTATAGCTTTGGTTTTGTGTGGGCTGCTGCTTTAGGGCCCAAGCATCTCCCCTGATCTCAATTTCTCATTGCCTCTCTTACTGATACTTATCTTGGTATCACCAAGCCCCCCCCCCCGGGGGGGGGGGGGGGGGGGGGGGGGGGGGGGGG
>NC_048894.1:62963846-63131444 GCF_011077185.1 Oxyura jamaicensis | reverse complement strand
CAGTGGTATGTTACATCTGGATACTGTGCTCACCTGTCCCTCAGACCTGTTGATTTTCCAAGTGGGGTGTTAATTTGCTATATTATTATGCGTTGTTTCTCCAGTCATTCTGACATGGTTGCCACTTTCCAGACTTAAAAATGAGATGCACTGGGCAACAAAAGAGAGAGGGTATTTATGTGAGATTTATTTAAGCAAGATACTTCATTTAAGCAAGCCTATTTATAAAGCCAGGCTATTTATACTACCCAAGGCTGTGAATGCACGTGTGTGGGCACACTTCTGTTGTGCAAGCACCACGTGTTTGGGGTATGTATATTTGGCTGCATGCTTCCATGTACATGGGGAGGGACTGCAAAAGTGGCTGTTAGTGCCTTTGAGAAGGAGGTGTTTGCAAACCCTAGCTTAACCTCGGGATGCTCTGAATCCTGTGGAAACAAAGGTGTTCTGCTGGGGCTTGGCACAGGAGGGGCAGTAGCTCATTTTGTGAGCTCTGAATTGCCCTGTGATGGTGTGGAGGGTATTGCCCTCCCTAGCTAAAGCTAGTGTCCACTTGATAAATTGCTCTTATCAGAATATACTTGCAAAAAATAACAATGTGGGAAACAGCCCTAACTGTTTTCAGTTTATGTGAGCATTAATTTCCCTTTTGTGCATGTGTGAGGTGGAAGCAGATGGAGTTTGTTCTTCACAAGAAAGTGTGTTGGGTGCTTGCTGAACCTGGAGACTAGACTTGTGTTTTCTTCTCATTAAGGATGGTCTTGGCAATCCCTTTGTGCATCTGCAGGGCCTTCTGACACACTTCCATGTGAGTCTGCAATGCAAAAGCAGTGTGAAATGATTAGGATACATGGTGGCTAGGCCCCCATCAACAGCTCTTAAAATAATGGTTGTGAGGTCTTTGAACAGCAGCTGAGAAGGTGAACCAGGGCAGAGAGAATTTTAATTGAACTGTTTTCAGTACACTCTTTTTTGAAACATCATCAACCAGCATTGTCATTCGGTTCTTAATGTGCATAATCACACTGGCACAGTTCCTCTAAAGGCAGTGTGTCTGGGTGTTATTCCTAAATAACACAGAGCAGAAGCTTTTGAAATTAAAACAATGTAGAAAATTCTCCTGAATGAAAATCCTAATTTCTTTTTCCAGAGTGTCTAGACAAGTATATACAGGGCTTTTAGAAATCCAGAGTTGTTCACTAATGTCATCCATTGTGCCATTCCTAAAGTTGTGTGCAGGTCTCACAGTACTAACCTCTTCTCCATGAGCAAAAGGGAGCATAAGTTGTGTGTGAACAGATTTTATCTTCCCGTGTAGCAGATGTCCTGACACATAGACTGCTGCAGTCAGTGGGGTAAGTAATCTCCTGTTTAAGTAGTTTCTAAGTACCTATTTGTTATTAAAGTATTAAAAAAATCATACATCACTATTTAAAAGGTGAACCATGACATCATCAGAGTAAATTCAGATACCTGAGTTGGATAAATTTTTCTTTTTCTTTTGTCCTTACTATTGCTCTCTGATTTTGTTAAAAGCAGTAAAGTAAAATAAATCATTCAATTGCCAACTTATATGATCAAGCAGATTTAATCAGCATCTTTCGGAAGAACATAATGCCCTAATGAATAAGATGGAAGGGAGCATGCTTTCATATAAGAGAGGCAAGACCAAATCCGTACGTGGCATGCTCCATTTCAGCAGAGGCAGTAGCACAATGTTCATTTCTCAGTTCCCATCCTGTGGAGAGGAAGCATTAAAGGAAAGTCTCAGACCGTTTGAATTGCAGATAAATCCAGCTTGTGTTTCTTGTCTGGCAGGCTGTGCAAAGCAAGTGCTGGAGAAGTAGCTAAAGGTAGAAGAATATTGTGGGTATAACGATGCAGTGAAATGAAATTGTTCTGTCCTGGCCATGTGTACTCCACACCAAGTGAGTGAATTTAAAAACTGAGATGAAGATCACATAATGGAAAGTTCTCTCAGAAAAGTGTCAAAGGATTTTCGATACAAATGAACAAGGACTTTAACAAAATGGGAGAGGATGGAGCAGGGTAATCCTAACCCCAACGTGATGGACTAGGCAGAGAGCACTCTCATAGGGTAAATATATAGGAATTTAAAAAATAGAACAAGGTAATCATTGTGACTTTTGCATTTGTGTACTTGGAGGGCTGTATAAGGAATCTTGAAGTTGATGATGTGTACTGTGAAACCTTTTTCTGTCTAGTGCCATAATTTATTGTAATTGATTTGAAATTCTAAAGTGCCCTCTCATGCCATATGACTGCTATGTACGCTTGAAATGGCAAGACTCAAACATTGCAGATGACTGCAGTGTCTTGCGTATTTTAAGGTTGCTTTATATGATAGTGTGGAGTTAACATTGGAAGTGGAAACAACCTACAGTTGTGCTGTCTAGACTGGGAAGTCTCCTTTCACCACCCAGACTGTGTGTAATCATTTAGCCATAGGAAAACTGAGAAATATTCCTGTCAGTTCCTGTAGCCAATTTTGAGATTGTTTGTAGACTGTTTTTGGCTTAGCTGAAGAACTTCAGTTGTCTAAGAAGATGAAGTATTGCAGATTCAACACCCCTAAGACAGTCATCATCAAACTGTTGCTGTGTCCAAGACCATCATACAAACCTCCAAAGTTCTGATTTCAGTTGTATGTAATGGGTGGAGATTTTCTTAACCCCACCTTCCTGCATCGTAAAGGCAGAGTGATATGATTTAGAGTGAATGCAGTGGTCTGAAAGTGATACGCTGCACAACCAATATTTCACTGCTGCAGCAGTCACTGTTTTACCACCCTGAGCACTCCATCAAACCCACATGCAGCATCTAACTATCTTTTAAAATATGCATGCATCCTCAGAAGGGAGGGGGGGAAAGGAGCTTGTCCAGTGATGCGGGAAGACACTTGAATGCTCACTGTGTTCAAAATACAACTGAAAGTTTTGAATACTGAACATGCACACTGATGCCTGGATGGTGGAAATCAAATTAGTAATTCGTATAGACCTTCGAGGATGATACGATGGCAGATCACCTCTGAAGGTCATGTCTAATCTGATTTGCAAAGCTGTGTTCCTGACAGTGTTTTTCAGCAGCTTACATGTCACTGAGGTTTCCTAGTCAGATTATCTGTGTGGTTTGTAGTTGTCTTCAATGGCAGAAAGGATAGACATTTCCTTATACTGTGGCCCAGCATTTCATTTTTCCTTTGTGCATATGCACAAAAGCTTATTTCAGTTGCATTAACATTTAAACAAGCAAACAAACAAACAACAACAACAAAAAACTGAATGTTTGAAATAAAGTGATGGTAAAGGAGGTATAAGATTTTCTGATACTAGGTTTTGGGTGAAACTGAACTAAATGTGAAATACAGCCTTAAAAGTTTCTGAAATGCTTTTCAGAAGTATTCAGAAGTATTTTTCTGTACCTGGAACCCAGTAAGGACTGGGTTCTAACTTCTGCTTCATGTGAAAAGGCAATCTGTAGGTATTCCTGGGACAAGTGAATAGGACTGGCAGCTCCTGGTGTAAGTCATCTGCTTCTACAAATGGACTTTTGAAAGAGCCAGAAGGCAGGTAATTTATGGTCTTGGATGAAGAGTCACTGGGAGTTGACCAGCAAGTCTGTGATTTAGTTTCAGTAGGTTAGCCATCTTCTCCACGTAGGTATCTAGAATTAAAAAAAGTAAAACCCACAATCTGGAAGGATGAGTAAGCATTATATCACCATTGATTGTCCCTCAGCTCCCACACACAAACAGGTCTCTGCCCGTGACAGCATCCTTCTGATAGTGGCTGTTGGACTGGCAAGAAGCATCTTTGGTGTGAAGTCTTTGTGGAAATCTTTGAGCCTTTCAGTTGAACAACTTCATTTTATCTCATGGTCTTAGAAGATTTTTCAAAAATCTACTTTATTATGTGTCTTTGAAATTGTCTGGATTTTTCTAGCCTTGAATTTTTGATCTCCTGTAAAAGCCTTCTTACGCATTTGTGCCCTGTCCTGCTTCAGAGTGCAGCAAAATTCTCAATCTGTTTATTCTTACACCACAACCTTGGGAGGAAATGAAATGCAATTTACAGGAGGGATTACTAAGAATGAGTGTGACAAAGGGTGAGGTTTCCTGCAGTTAAATCTAGCAGCTTGCTGCTGTCAGAAACAGACATCTCTGTCACTTCTACTCCTTTCCTATGGCAGGGAAAAGCCTTGAAAATGTGTCTTCTGAGTTTCTGACTGGTTGCCCTAATCTGGGGCGCAGTTTTTTCCCTGTCAGTGGGTGAAATGCAGATGAAGAGTTTTAGAAACTGGGCCAAGGAAAGATTTCTCAGATACATCAAAGTGGCACTGATAATCATTACGTTTGTTCAGAGTAGTGCTTTGTTAAACAAAACCTAATGGAGGGTTTTGAACTCTGGGTATCATACAGCAGAAAGGAACAATTTATTTGATTAGGAAGCTCTCCAATTTAATATTGGTTTAAAAAACAAATTTCAGTGTTGAGACCCACTAGGAGCATTACTGTTTTTTTGTTGTTGTTGTTGTTTGTTTGTTTGTTTTTCTGTAATTTTATGTATTTATGGTTTGTGTGACTATTTTAAGCTCTACATGTTGACAACACTATCAGTCCATAAGACACAGCAATTAGAGTTAGCAAACTGAACATTGAAACCACTGAGCTGTGTTATCATCCACACACAAATGATGGGGACACTCCACATCCTCAAACCACACTCTCCCCTGTGTGATTTGGGTAGAAGGAGCAGGGGAGAGGGATGGAACTGGAAATAAACTTTTTTTTTTTTTTTTTTTTTTTTTTTTTTTTTTTTTTTTTTTCCAGCCAGTCCAAATTAGCTTCCCTTCCCCTAAAATGCACATGAACATCTTTCTACAGTTTAAGGTTTCAGAACTAAAGGAGTGACCACAAAAGCCTACAGGCTCAGGGTAATGATTACAGAGACCATGCTGCAGGAAGCAGTAGGTCATGTGTCTTTAAAGGAAAATGAAAAGCCAGAAGTACAGCATTGCAAGAAGTGAATCCTTAGGACATCCTGATGTTTTTAAAAAACATGGTTCTCTTCAAAACTCATTTCTAAGTCAAAAATGAGAATTGAGAGATGCCTTGAGAAGACACATCTCCTGGTGCATCTCTCTCTGTTCTTGGCCTTGCTCTTGAGCACTAGACTCACAGGCTTCAAAGACCTGCCTGGACTTCAGATTAGGCCCACAGGAGG
The DNA here is from genome assembly GCF_011077185.1 of Oxyura jamaicensis. Classification (NCBI taxonomy): domain Eukaryota; kingdom Metazoa; phylum Chordata; class Aves; order Anseriformes; family Anatidae; genus Oxyura; species Oxyura jamaicensis. Next base: position 63,126,198 of record NC_048894.1, on the reverse strand, counting down.
CTGGCAGAAAGATTTAACCAGAGGTGACCTTCATTATACAAGGAGTTCTGGGAGTCCACCTGCAGAGCTCTGTCAGGCTGCATTTTAAAACGCTGCTACTTACAGTGGTTAATGCAGTGGATTTCTCTTATTAGAACAATACAGGATTTTTATATTTTTCCCCAGTGGTCTTCATTTTTTGTTCTTCTTTAAGTTAAATAAATGAAAGTTAATGACAAAGGAACACATCTTCCTTTTTTTCATCTGAAATTCTTCTCTAACACCATTACAACAGTATGTCAGCATCTTACAGTCTTTCTGGTTTTATCCCTGTAATATAAATGGATGCATTTAGGTATTATTTCCATTTTACAGATTCAGTAACTGAAGATGGAGTAAGTGAATGGTGTGTTTGGGTGCCCCAAAAAAAGTCTGAAGAGCAGCCAAAATTGCCCCAAACTACCAGGTCCCTTTGCTGACTTCACTGTTGGCTTATGGATCTCCTCTCTCTCAACTGTTGCTTCCTCTCCTCTTCTGACCTAGTTGTCTCTCCTTTCTAGCATTGTCAGGGGGTAGTACAGAGATTCATATCTATGGACAACAACCATTTTGAGCCCGAAGGTCTCGTGGTGGCCTGTTTCATCAGCCCCAGGCAGAACAGGGAGAACTGCGGAGAGCTGGTTGCATGAGGGCCCAGGTAGCCTCCTGTGGATGTTGGGTGCAATTTTGGAAGACTGCGAACAAAACAGCAGATTGCTTGGCAAGCTCCATAATAGCAGTGTCAGTTTTGATCCCAGTTTGGACAGGTGCAGTTTAAGGAACTGGAAAGTGAAATATAGCATTTTGATGGACTGTACAGTGATCTGGGCTCATGTTGGCCCATTACTCAAACTGGAAATAGGGGTAATGGGGTAGTGTCTGGGTACACAGGGAGCGTCCCTCCTTAGCACACACATATGTACAAGTGAGTGCTCCTGGGGTACGTCTGTGCATAGCTGTATTTGCACAAGGAGAAAGCCAACGTGTGCACAGCTCTGCCTGCGTGCACTTTCCCAGTGCCTGTGAAAAGAGAAGGCAAAATCGCAATGAAACCAGCAGTGAGAGCAGAGGAGAGCAACAAGATTGCAGTTGATTAGTAGCCTGGCAGCAGATGTGCTCTACAAACCCAGCCTGCTGCATCCAGGCAGTTTCCATGGCAATGGAGCGAGTAATTGTGGAGCTCGGTGAGCTCCCCCACCAAGGTGGATGCGGGCGCCGCGTCCCCACTGGCTCTGCCTTGCTCCCTCCGGGTCCTGGGGAAGCCTAGTCGGGAAGGGGGACACACGGTGATGGGGAGCTGGGATTATTTTTTCTTTATTTTTTCTTTCTTTCTTTCTTTCTTTCTTTCTTTATTTATTTATTTATTTATTTCCTCCTGGCTGATGCTGGGAGAGCGGCGCTCTTCCTGGGAAATATGGTCTCCCGAGCTGTGAAATAAATGGGCAGGAGTTTCCCCGAAATGGGAGCTGGCTGCCATTGGCTGCCGTCGCCCCGTCGTGCCAATGGGAGCCCGACCGTCCATCGGCACCCGCAACATAAGCAAAGCTACACGCTTGCCCGGCGGTGCTGGGACCAGAGAGCAAAGGTGTGTAAAGGGGGGGGGTCCCTCCTCTCACATGGCTACGCCGAGGACGGATCTCATTAGAGAGCCTCGTCAGAGACCATCTGCCGCTCGCGCACATTGTGCCTTCCACAAAAAGCAGCATTAAGTCACTCACTCGCTGTCGTGTGGGAGGCGAATTTGTCATCGGGAAGGATGGAGCTACGGGATCTCTGTAAGTAAATCCCTGTATTTTATCTTGCTGTTGCAGCCCGAGTGTGGATCAATAAGTGGTGTCATTGGTCAAGGAGCAGCAAAAGGAAATTAGCAGCAACTGCAAATAGTGGGAAGGGTCTCCTGGTTTCGCTTCACACGTAGTCAGCTGTGTTCTTACTAATGGTTCCAGGCATTGGACAAACTAGTTAGCTGTTTGCTTTGCCTTGGGTGGTTGTTTAACCTAATTAAGATGAGTCTGTGCAAGGATGCTCTATTCTTGGTGGCATTTCAGGATCCTCTGGGTTTGAAATGGAGAACGAGACACATGAAACAGAATAATGCAGGCACAAAACTCCAAGGTGTCTGTGTGCAGTCACTGGCACTTGTACTGTCAATGTATAATGATAACAGGTGTGTTATTGCAATGGTTTGTAAAGCGCTAGTTCAGACGCTGAGCCAAGGAAACACAAGTTGCTCACCATGCCTCGCTGTTCTCAGCACAGACAATCGTTGCTTTTCATGCCCTCTCTCTTCTTTTTTCTTTTTCATTTCTCTATTGGAGTAGACTTTAAAAAAGACATGTAACTCAAAAGCTTTATTGCTTGTTGATGAAACAGGCGAGTGCATGGTAAGTGTGGAAGAGTTTCCTTATTCACCGTTACAGAATGTGATAGAAGTTGATTCCCTCACCTGTTGGGACCCTTCATTTGCTTCTGTAAAGCAGAAACAGTACACTTAGAAGGATGGGGGGTGGGAGGGTGCAAATCTATCCCTATGTAGCCCCCTGGGGTTACATGAGTTGCACCAGCTATGAATTTGGTTCAGCATTGTTTGTCTTTTATCAGGCATTTGCCATTAGATTCAGTGCTTTGCTGTACAGAGCTGGTGAATGACTCTGTTTAACCCTCTCAGAGGCTGTTGTCATCTTAGCTGGTTTGTGAAAGCACATAGGAGGGAGGACAGGAGCAAAAAGATCTAGAAAAAAGTTTCTGTATTTTTACTCTGTGCCTGAGCTAGTCAACGGGTGTAAGAAATTTTATAGTAACCAAACTAGGTGTAAAAATCAGATGAAGCTGACTGCCTTTTAGAGATCCATTTTCAGTGTGTTGTGTTCATTTTAGAAATAAATGCAAAACTTCCTTTCCCGGTGCTGGGAGCTGCTGGGAAGTGGCATTGCTGCCTGGAAATCTCATGCTGAAGGAGTGCTTTTTGGAGAAGGCTTAGCTGTTCAGCTTTGCTTTAGAGATGCTGCCTTGCGAGTTGTGGCAGGAAGGTGTATCTGAGCTTATTCCTTCTGTTGAAGGAATCAAGATCACCTTAGATGTTGATGCAGAAAGGAATTGTTAGTGTTTTAAAGAACCATTTGATCAAATTAAATTAGAGAAATACAGAATGTGGAAATCAGTGCCTCGATTCACTGAAAGTGTCTGCTGGGGAAGGATATAGTAAGCTCCTCTGTGTACTTTTGCGTGTTAAACCTGGTGTGTAACTAAAGCAGGAGAGCCCCTCATTAAGTCTGACTTACTGCCTTTTCTGGAAATGTGGGTGCAAGTCACTCTCCCTGTGTTTTTCCAGGGATATTGGGATCACCTTTTATTGAAATGATGGCCCCAGGCATCCTTTGGCACTGGACTTAAAAGCAATGTGTTTTTCCTAATCTGTGCAAAAGAGAGAGAACTGTTAGCTCTTACTGCAGAACTTATTTTTGTTTAGCAGTGATGGAAGTGACAAAAATAAATTTTTTGAAATAGATATTTGGTTGCTCTGTCATCTTCCCCTAAGACTTGTATCATACACTTGTATTTACTCAGTACTGATGTAGCTGAAGATCCCATCATGTACAGCAGTTTAGGCAAAGAGATGTGCCCACTCCCCAACCTAGAGGTAGATGCTTTGATCTAGGCTGAGATAGTCCATAAAACCTGAGGGAGAGCTTGGACTCCTGCACATCTGGGCATGGTTTGTCTCTGGCTCCAGACTGGTCATTTGATACACATCAAAATGAAGCTCCATTGCATCTTTCTGAGTTTTTATTTCTATACTTCCTACCTTCTGCTTTATTTTCTGATTGATAATGTAGGAGCCTAGGAGAATGTTATCTTTTAAGGTCACTGCAACTTTTATATGATATTTTAGTTCTTGTTAATGCTCCAGGGATATAGCTCAAACAATACAAAGCTCTTGAGTTTAGTCACTCACATTAGACAAATACTATGTGACTGTTCCTGTATCTCCCATAACCTTGTTTGAAGGGATTTTTCTACTTGTCTATCCCTGTGAATTAGCAGATAAAAGGAGGGCAGTGGGGAGGGAGAGCCTATAACTGCTAAGCTTTGTATGGTGCATTATACCAGTCTGTCTGAGGGCTTGAAACCACAGTAGTGTTGGAAGTAGAAAAATTTGTGCTGCAATCAAAGCCACATTTGCATTACATTTTTTGACCTGATGGTGCAGAGAACAGTTGCTTGTCATTAATGCTTGGGGATGATCTATGTGGGAGAAGCATTTCAGATTCCCAGTCTATAAGAGTACTAGCAACAGGGGATCGAGTAGGCTTCAGTGAGAGCCGTGGCATGCTGGCAGCAGCTGGGAGGACACAGAAGCTGAAAAATGCTATCTTGGGGTAGCTTTAATTGGTTGCATTGGAAAACACTTGGTTTGATGGGCTCATATGTCTTCTAAAATGCTTGGTGCCAGACCAAATTGGCATACCTCCACTGACTTACAGTAGAACCCACCAGACATTGATCTGATCTTCAGTCTTAAGCTTAAGTTTTCTTGGAAGAGCAAGATTTTTGAAAGGCAGCAGGTTAATATTCCTCTCCCTCTACCTCAGCAACAGTAATGTTGAAAACCAGAGTAGAATGGGTAGTGCATATCGTTTGGCTTGTTTCATTGCACTTTAAACTTAATGGGTTATCTGTCCTTTGTCTACTCAAAGAGCCTCATTCCCATCTGCTTGTCTATACTGGAAGTGTAGAGCAGAAATCTAGAAGAGAGGTTTGCTTTGATGAGAAAGTAACACCTTGGGTGGTGGCTCTTTACTTTCTGTACATCCACAGATACTAAACTGGCATATTTCACTGTTTCCCTTGATCTTAACCCCCTTTCCATTTCAGTACAAACATGGTTCTCATTTGTGTTCTAGTTAAATAGATGCTAGAGCCATTAGTCTTCAGTTTTCCCTCAGCTGTATTTTTATTTTCACCCAATTATTCAAGTAAGTAGATAGAGTTCTTCTGCAAACTACAAGCCAAATGCTGTCCTTTAGGTGTTTGTGAGGTTGGTATGCTCAAAGGAATTGCAGCAGTGATAAATTTGAATGAGACTAAAAGCTCAAATACAAACATTTCCTTATTTTTGTTTGCGTCTGGAAAAAGTTACTCCATGCTAGGATGTGGCTTACATCAAACATCGTGGCAAGTCACAGAAAGTTCGCTCTCCCTGTTCAGTACATGCACACTTGCATCTCAGATGGCAAGTGCACACAACAAAGCAACGCCGAGCACAGAATAAAAATGGAACAGCAGTAAAACAAAGACGAGTGAATTGTGCAAAGCCCATTGATTTGCTTGACACCCATTTTGTTCAACATTGTGCAGTGCTAATCTGAAAACTCCTGTGCATCACAAAAAGTTTTCAGAACAATAAGAACTGTCAATCCCAGCAGATTTTACAGACCTGTCATTACTCTTTCATTGTCTTGAAGCACTAAGTGGCATACAGAAAGATTTTTGGCAGGATTTCAGTAATGGTCTCATAAAGACAAATTGCGTGTCACTACCTCACATATGTTATCATTTGCAAATAGAATGTAGCCCAGCACAGGCCCCTAGAAGCATGTCTGTCCCCATCCTAGTGTGATTATCTTAAGGTGCTTGTTTATTTCGTCTCTTTAAAAACAAACAAGCAAAAAACAAAAAACTTTTCAGTCTTCTTAACTAAAAATCTAAAAGCAAGAAATTAGAGACTTCTTTTCACATTTTGACTTGATACCTTCTAGACACTTAGAATTACTGTAATAAATTCACATCCTGCTCCACTTGCTGCTTCTTGGGAAGGAGATGGGAGCATTGACAGTGATGGCCACAAGCAGAAGTTTTTATCTTCTCCCTAAGAGCATCCAAGTCCTCACCTACTTCAGTGAGGGCAAATGTCCTCCTGCTCTGCCATGTGTTCTTTCACTCCTGATGCTTTTTTCCTCTGTTAAGAAAACTCCCCATCATTAGGAGCTACAAGCCATTCTTAGGGACATGTCTTTGTAAGTAGAAGCATGGTGGGAAGAGAGATCGGTTTTGTATAAGGGAGACACAATTTTATTTTTTTTATCCAAGATCAGAGGCCATTTAACTGGACATTTTGGCTTCCAGATTCCCTCTTCCTAGTGTAGAATCATCCAAATACATACCTTACCCAAATAAAATTATGATGAGATACAGCAGGAGACATGACATTCACTCTGAAAATGAAAACATTAATTGAATTATGCGCCCTTGGCATCAGTAACTTGCAGAGCCCATACATACTGCAATAAATCTGTAGCAGTTTGAAAAGTCTGTAGTACATAGATCACCTTCTTTGTGGATTTCACACAAATTGTTTCTCTAATTAACCAATAAGTGGTTTAAAAAAAAAAAAAAGATGCAAAAGTCAGGCTTGAGGTAAGTAAATGACCTTCATATAAACTAGAACTTTGATTAGCTGTAGTTTGGATCTTTTAAACTCCTCTATAATGTACAAAATCAATCTTGTAATGGGGTGAAAAAGGAGATCTTCATATTAATGTTCATATTAATGTTAGCACGCTGTCAAATTAATACATCAAATAATATGCTCTTATCCAGAGTTGGTGGACTGCTTTTATCAGCACTTTTGATGTGGCAAAGAAAGCGCTTGTTCCACAGCTACAAACCCAACGCTTTTAGTCTTCCCTTCTCTTTGAACTTCAATTTTCTTAAGACTTGGAACATCGTTATACAGAGGGCAGCTTTCACAGATAGGCATTTCAAGATTCACATCCAAAGACATATTAGAAGTCACACAAAGGGATTTTCTTTTAAACTAGATTTTCAAATATATGTAACCTTCTGGCTTGACCGCTGGATCCACTCCCAGGCTGTATTTCAAGGAAAAGTATCTACCCACATATAGTTATCACCACTAATATCAAAGCTGTCACACCTGCGACATTTCTTTATTTGTTAGTCTCACCCAGGTAATAAACTGACTTGAAAACATAAACAATTATAAATTTTCTAGATCTCTACAAATATAGCTCCCTTTGCTATGAAAGTTAATAAGGTTCTAACTTTAGGGTGGATTTTCTGCTGGGTGTCTAATGGAAGCCATTGTGAAGGATGGTGTTACCTTATGCTGCCTTTGGAGCCTCTCATCAAAGTGTAGTGTCTTTCCATTTCCAGCCTTATCTGGCAAAGCTGTAAACTGTCATAGATTTATCCCAGCTACAGTGAGCGCTTCCCAAAGGACTGCCTTAACTGTCCCTTTAGGTATCTGCAGAGGTAGAAATGCAGCTATTTGTGTTTCTTGCTGACCTGTGTGTAAACAGTAGAGGAACTTTGCAGAGCCTGTCTGCCCTCCATGTAGATCAGGGACAGAAGGCCCAGGGGCATCAAGGTGTGCATTTGGCTCTGTCGTGCCCATGCCTCAGCACTACGAGCCATAGCAGAGCCCTTGGCTTTCAGCCAGCCAGGATATGCTAGACCATGCTGGAGCCAATGGCCTGAACTCCCTCCAAGGGGAGCCCGTCCCGGTTTTTGTCACCACAGCAAGGTAGTCACATCTGCATTTGATAATTCACCACAATGCCAAGGAACATTGTGGCTGGAAAAACCTTGTTCTGTAGGAAAACTAATTCAGAGTCCCTGTCTTCAACACAAGGTGTTAAAATACATCTTTGGCTCTAGCCACAGGGAAGAACCATAGATCAACCTGTCTTCTCTCCTGTCTCTCTCTGTGCTTTCACAAGGGACCTCTTCCTTCCTTTCTTCCCCACACTCACATTTTGTAGGGTAGAATTCACCCATGTGGCTGACAGAAGTTCTGCTCAGCCTGCAGAAAGGCAAGCTTCCCTGATGTAAGGGTCTTCACTGCCCGTTCAGACTCCCATCATGCTTTGAAATACAGCTGCAGAGCTGTAGTGATGTCCATGAAACCTCCCACTTTTACTAGCTGCTTTGGTGCATAAAGTAAATAGACAAGGGTTTGAGTTAGAAATACCTCTGATGTTTTGCAACAGCAACAAAAAGTTGGGTTATATCTCTCTATATATATATTAATATTTGGTCCTGATTATTTCTGCTTTTAAATGCTATTATAAGCCAGTTAAATATTTAGTGAAAGTTTGGAAAGTTTATTCACAGTTGTTTCCCAGATAGATTCCTTTGTTCTCACCTCCTAACTTACCTTTTAAAATCCCCTGTTCAAATTAACACCCCATCTCAAATAAAAACAAAATGTTTGGGGGTTGTGCTTAAAATGTATTAAGTCACATTTTCAATTGCAAGTGGAATTGTGCTGTTTTCTAATGCTACAGAAAAAGTACAAGAGAGTCTCAAACAAAGTAAGTTTTGCTTGTTTGCGCATTAAATTATATATCAACCCACCTTTGCATGTAGGATTTCCGCCATTCAAAACTCATGGACCTCTGCTCCAGACTGAACTTTTCAGTATGGGTTTTTACTGCAAAAGATTGTAGCCCAGTGAATTTCAGGACTTTGGCTTTTAAAAATATTTATGGTAGAAGCTTCTAACCAAGAGTTTATTTGGTGGGGTAAATATCAAGAGTTTCAGATATACAGATCTGAGCACTAGCATTGTTCATTGATTTGATAAGAGAAACAACTGCAAATGTGTGTTGGATTTTCTCGATGATAAAGTACTTTGCTGCCAGGTTTCAACCAAGGCGATAGTCACCTTTCTGTTAAGTATTACTGGGTATTGGTAATTGAAAGAAACTTGTTTTTTCAGTCAAAGAGATACGTGACAGATTTGTAAAGTGACAAGTATAGGAAAGCCCCCCAGCTAATTGTATGATTTTAACCTTAAACACCAGAGCTCAGTAGCTACTTGTTCCAGAAGTTTGCCTGAGCTATGATTTAGACGTTTTACTGCACCAAAATCCCAGAGGTTGTTGCAGTTTCTAGTAATGGGCTGCCAAAAGATAATCACAGTATTCTGGTGATTGTAAAGAAATGTACACATTTTCTCACAGTATCCTGCATAGAAAAACACCTGGGCCTGAATCCAGATCCTTTTGGATTATGCCTTTGATCTGTTGTCCCCATCCATGCTTTTGTATCATTAGGACTAGCAAACCATGTAACCTAGTGAGGGGGATGCACATCTCTGAAGCTACAGCCCATCCGGAGCATCAAGCTGTGACTGATGCCACAAGGCCCTCTGTGAAAGGTGAATGCAGTAGGTTGTGTGGGAGCTGTGAGTCAAAGCACAGTGGTCCTGCTGTACAGTTCCAGTCACCTCAGTAGCATTTGTTGCTTATATGAACATTGTGCCTGGGGTCCAAATTCGGGAGCTGCTTAAAAGGAACACCAGTGCAGGAGGTGAGACTTTGGATGTGTTGAAGCAAGTGCTGTGAGGCCCACCAGTTTCAGTGATCCCAGGTTTGCATCCCGAAATCAAGAGGTCACCTTTCTGGTGGAATGAAGTGGCCAAATTATACCATGCAGGAAGTCAAAAGGCACATCTTCCCAAGGAAAGCAAAAGATGTCAAAGGCATCTGTGTGAGTCAGTAGCAAAACAAACAATGGTTCTGACTACCAATATATAAATAAAAGAATGTTTGTTCCACCAGGGATAACAGCTTTCTACTTGCTTTGCTCTCAGGATGCAGGGAGAAAGGAAGAAAAAAAGGTACTTGTAGCCAAGTTGGCTGGTACAGTCCAGCAGCACAGTCAATCAAGTTGTTTAATCATTCCAAGTCATTCTGTAATAGCATGGATTTATCTTGCTGCCTTGCAGTTGTCCCCTGTTGATAATTTCAGTTTTGTCAAGAGACAGCAGAGATTTTGCTGAAAACCTGCAAGCTCCTCTTACCTGCAGCAAACAGCAGGAGAGCAGAGTAAGTTTTTTTTTTTTTCCCTTCTCATTGATGCCTATTAAAAGCCTTAAAGGTGCAGATTTTTTTTAATTTTTTATTTTTTAATGAATGCACTATTTTTAAAATTCCATTGGCTCAGCAGAAGGATGTATGTACTTTAGATCATAATAGGTTGATAATCAAGCCTTGTTATGTATGCTTAGCTCTTTAACTCTAGCTGTAAATTTTTGCTTTTATTTTAATTCTCCAGTGGACTTGTACATTCTCGATACGATAGCAAAGAGACTGCTGGTTTGTTATATATATAATAAATATCTTAGTTATAGGTGTTTCTCTTCAGTTTTCAATTTCTCCAGTTCTCTGTGTGTGTGTGAGAGAGATGGATAGAGAGTGGAGATAATTAACTAAAATACATTTAATTTATATCTAGGAGCAGGCTGCTTAATAACAGATTCTCTAGTTCCCTATTGTGCTAAGCAGAACTATGCAAAGGAGCCATTTTATGTAATTCAATGGGATTAATCCGATATGCATGTGCTACCAAAATGTGATTTGAGCTTCTTTGAAAAGTATTTGAGGTTCTTTGGAAAGCTGAGTCCCTTAGATTTGGGGAAAGGAGATTTTTTATTTTTTATTATTATTTTTTATTTTATTTTTGATATGGCACTAGGATGCAAGAATCCAATTAGAAATTATTGTAAAATCCAGTTTTATGAAGTAGGAGGAGATAATGAGTATTCCTGACACTGCTGGTGTAAAAAGAAGAGGAAATACATGTGTTGTGTGTATAAATGTAATAAATTGTCTAGTAATAATTCACCTTTTTGGTTAGTCCTGGAGTCCTAGAGGACTTCATACTAATGCAATTCACAAGCTCTTCCCTGGAAGTGTGCTCAAATGTGCTCAAATTTCAAAATTTCAAATGTGCTCAAAATGTGCTCAAATTTCTGTAGAACATGCAAAACACTTGTCTTGCCAGGTTATTTTTGTTTTTCCTATGATTCTAGGCAGATTTAAAAGACTTCTTAAAAAAAAAAAAAAAAAAAAAAAAAGTACCTAAATTAATACATACACTGTACTGACAAATGTATGAGTAAAACAATGCAGTACAACAGCCTAAAGATGTTACCTACCATTCAAGTTATTTCCCTGCTGGAATCAGCCTTGAGGAGGAGTTGAGGTTTGAAAACATTTTACCTATAAGAAGATTTTTGGTATGAGCATGAAAAGGAAGAGAGCAGATTTCTACTATTATTTAGTGTGTATTTTCAGGGCTGATGGAGAGGAAGATTAAACTCTGTGTGTTTGATAGCAGCATTTGAGCACTTGAGTGAAATTCTATCTGCTCTGCTCTTCATCCTGTGGTAATTCAGATAAATCTGTAACCACTGATTTCGAAGCATGATAACCCACTCTCCTGCAGTCAGTGGTGTTGGTCTCATCAAGAGCCTCAATGGTCTTCTTGGTCTTTAAATAGGCCAATGCTGGGATGTCATTCTTCCCTTTTTCAGGTCTTTTAATGATGGCCTTACTGGAGTAATGCTGAAAAGTATCCCTACTTAGTAATCCCACCTGTGGTGAAACTTCAGTTAGCATCATGAAAATAGAGCTTTCCTCTACAGCCTGTTGGCTCTGCTCGCTGATCTGGAAGTCTACATTTTCCTTGGGTGCATTGTTTCATTAAGGCTTGCCTTACCACAGGGCAAGTGAGAGAGAATACTTCATGGTAGCCTTTAATGATTTCACTGAAGTATCAGCATGAGTTGGTTACAACACCTTTGGTACCAACATCTATCCTACCCTATGTGTTCCAGATTGGAATTAGAAAGGAAGACAAAGAGAGACACTTTTTTGGCACATCACAGTGCAAACCCATAAAATGAAAAGCTGTTAATAAACCTTCAGAATTAGGTGATTCTCTTTTTAAATACTAAATCACTTGCATTTCTCCCACAATTTTATTTTAGAAATCTGTTCCTAAGATAAAGGAAATCAGAAGCATAAATACCTGGGTATGCTATAAAACCCATGGCCCTGTTTCCAACAGTGCAGTTATCAGGAATGAGATCCTAGATATTCATGGATGTCTTCCAGTAGCTTTTCACTGACATCAGTGATCACTTAAATTTGCTCCAGGTTAGTATTAGAAAGACATAATCAATTGGATAGTGGCCAAATTGATCTTCTATCAGAAGGTACCCTCTAGGCATATCATACAAATAATCTACAGAGATGCATGTGATACTAGCTAGAAAGGTAGCTGCCTTCTAAACACATACTAAATTTACATATGTTATATAATTGGCAAGAAAGGTCATCTCTTCCTGAGATCTTTACTACATTTGCTTGAAACCAGGAAAAGTAGTAGAGGCTTGTCTCTAAAGATCTGGCAATGTGAAGTCAGAATCACTGTGTGTGCGGCCAGAGCAGCATGACAGCTGGAAAGTACTCAGCAAAAGCCAAGAGGGGAAAGCAGGGAGCAAGTCCCTGCAGTGTTTGAGGGCAAAGAAGAGTTAATGATGGGAAGGCAGAACTGAAAGCCAAGATTCTTTGTGGCTGGCAGTCTGCGTTGTGAAGGGAAGAGAAAACATTCATGCCATGTCCAGAATGGAAATACCAAGACCAACCTTGAACAAGAAGGTATTTATATTTGGCAGGCTTGCTATCTCTGAGAAGCAGCAGGGGAGGAAGCACCATCTCGTTGTGTGGTTTTTGACCAAGTCAGGCTGACACAGTCTACTTCAGTTCCTCCATCTACCACAGACTTTTTCTGCCACCTTGAACCAAGGAAGAGAACTTCACTCTTGCACCCTGGCTCTCTATCTGCAACATGCATGAGCAAAAACACTGTCCTGACATAGTGATATGCTGCAGGTGGAAAATATGCTGAAGATTCAGTGATCTGGTTCAGAGCAAGAAAAAATAGACTAGAGCCCCTGTGGTTAGGATTTCCTTGCAAATGGCCTGAAATAAGTACAAACCCTGTTTACTGATGTAAACTCATTATATTAGCCACGGGCACTTTTATAATTAAAGCATCAAGATTCTATTTGCTTAACAGAGATGTGAAATTTCCTTTAACAAAAGAGGCTTTGTAGAGAAGCATGAAAAAACAGTGCTGTGTGTAAACCCTGAAATTGCTCCTGATGTTAAACTTGTTTCTGACCCACTGGGTTCAAATGAGGGCCATTTTTCTCCAAAACTCAAATTCATCAGTTCTAGAGCAGTCAAATTCAGCTCTGAAAGAACTGAAGTGTGAACAATTGTACTTTATAGCATGTGTGAAAACATATGACAAGCAATATCTGGGCCTTGTTGAGGTTTAGACTAGACCATTGGTGCCAGCTTGGTGAACCATGCTGGACCAAGTAAAAGCTCCAGGTCACGGACTGCTTCACTGTTAGGTGATTGGGGTGACACTTTACCGTGGCCAGAGCCAATGTGTCTTCTTCCTGTGCATGTATCCCCTCTCAGAGGAAGATGTAAGCCTGCTGTGCCATGGGAATCTTGCAGGTTGGCTCCTGTGGGAGGGAGGAATGGGGCAATTCTCAAAAAAGGAGAGAGCGAAAAGAGGCTATATGAATTGTTTTGGAAGCATTAGGTAGCTCAGCTTCAATTAGATGGCTACTGCAGAGACCTTTTCCACCTTTTTACCTGCAAATGCTGGTATTGGAAAAGGTATTTGACTAATTTCTGTATCACTTAGATTTTCCAGTTGTTTCCAGTTACTTTAGGATGCTTTAGTTCATCAAAATGATTAAAAGCTGATGTAGCATCTTCACTGTCTTGTCCGAATAACAATCATCTTTAAGGAAGAAAAGATTGGGAAATGTAAAAATAGGCTACAAAAAGCGTGCCCCATGAGGATAAAAAATGCTGAGTCCTAGAGTGTTTCTACTGTTAATACTTTGCCCTTCCACCCCCATTTTTCTTCTTACAGCCTAAAAGTGGCAGCTAGTGCAATAATGGTCTCCTGCACATTTTTAGACCTAAGGTCTACATTTAGAACCTGACAGCTTTATCTTTCTGGAATATGAACGCTACTTGAAGCCTACAACTGAAACAATTAGCTATAAAACAGAAAGCAGCTTAATTAAAAAAAAAAAAAAAGTTCTCCAGCTTACAGATACATTTTGAGAATTTATTAAAAGAAAGCAAAAGAAAAAAAATAAAGTAGGTGAACAAGCCTCAGAGGACTTAGCTGTATCTTATGGGTTCTGAGACTATAAATGATTTAAACTAAAAGCCATTTGAGAATACACAATAGAAGAATGGGCTTTGACAACAGTAGAGGGAGCAGAATAGAAATGTAGTGTTACTGTATGTACTGCTCACACTAAAACCAGCAACCAACAGGAGGAATTTGAACTAAACTCTGTGAGCATGTATCTTTATTAATGGGTTGTTCTGTTCCTCTCCCAGTTTCTCTTGACCCTCTTCTGAGGGCTAAATTAATCCCTTGTGCAGCTCAGCTGAGGATAATGAAGTTGCCCCAGGGTATGAATGTAGCTCTTGGGTTTGACCTACAGAAGGATGAGCCTCTGTTCTTTGCTATGTTTTCAGGCAGTTTTGTTTATGTTGGATTAATTAAAAACACCATCTCCATTCCCCAGGTTTATACACTCTCCTGCGCAGAATAAAGGAGGCTCCAATGCCCTGCCTCTCAGCCTATCCACGCCTGTGAAAAGACACAGTGGAAAATGCAGCTAATGAGGGGAATTTAATGGCCCTGATCATATTTGCCAGCAAAAATGCACATGTTCTGATAGAGCCTGTGTGGGCAACTTTTATGATGGTAAGGGACACTGTATTCCTTACAGGCTGTTCTGGAGCTTGTTGCTTATGTTTTGGGGGCCATAGGTATTGCTTGTATTTGGCCAGCAAGGTTGAGTTTTGTTTGTTGGAGGTGAAAGCAAGGCATCAAACCATGTGGTCATCTGGAATTTGCTCTAGGGTGGATATATTGAAATGCCTTTTCCTGTCCCTGCGTACTAGACTCCTAAAAGGTTTTAAAACATACTATTTTTTTCATGACATTTGAATAAATCACTTTCCACAAACAGTACCACTTTAAAGTCCAGAAAGATAGGTTATATCCAGTGTGAGAGACGGATTGTAATCTAGTACAAAGTCCCCTCATCTTTCTACATATTTCAACTGCAGTAACTTTCCCCTTTCATTTTTCTTTCTCTTTTCTCTTTTTCTGCATCCTTCCTTCTATGCTACTAGTGTGCAGGTACCTTGGTACCACAGACCGGCCAAGCAGAGACTGGTGCTTTGCTGCAAGGCATCAGAAGTCAAACACCACTGAGAGAGAGAAGTTACCCTCATGAAAGAAGTCAGAGCAAGAAAGCATGTGGCTCTTTTACCTCAGTGCCACGAAAGCCAGGTGGAGTCAGCCAAATCCCCTCCATCTGCCTCCTCCCCTGCCACCACCTTTTTCTTCTTTACCCTGTAAATTGCCTGTGGATTGGGGTTTAAGCTGGATTTAAAATACCCTGTGTATATTAGTTTATTCCTTCATGAATCAGGAGATTTGACACATCTGTGTCTTAGTGTAAGAACTTCATTTCATGGCTCAGTAACAGCGGAGACAGACAGACAGGTTAGTTTGTCATGGAGGACAATGGATGGCTTCTGACAACTTGGAACCCTTCACAACTAGTAACAGCACCAGTGTACTGAAAAGAATAAGTTTGCTTAAGGTCAAAACCAACCTGTGAACACCAAAAGGGAATTTACAGGATGTCCTTAACACATCCTAGTGATGTTTCTGAGGGCCAGTCTGTGTGCTGGTCCTTTGCCATTGTGACCGTCTGGTCACTTGACTACCATCTGTCAATAGGGTGTATTCAAACAAAGGAAAGAGTGATTGGCTCAGAAAGACTTTTTTCAAGGGCTGTGGTTGTGTTGGATTTGTTTTGCATTGATTCTAGAGAATGCTGATTAATATAAATCATCTTGTATTGCGACACTTGACCAAGGCCTATCATCATGCCACTACTTCAGCTGTGTATGATTGAGAAGTCCTCAGATTAAGCAGAGTATTTACAGCAAGGAGTTCCCTCTTTGCCAGCTGGGAGGCTGAAACCAGCTGCATTCTGAAATTTGAAGGAAAGAAAGGAAGAATCTCTGAATTGTTTTATAAAATGGTCTCTTCCTCATTACCCTAATCATATAAGTATGCTGAAGGCTGCAATCAGAGCTTTCTTCCTTTTCCCTTTTCTTTCTTTTAAATCAGGCTCAAGAAAAAAGATTAATGAACATTGGACTGAAAAGAATCACTGGGATCACCCAGGTCATATCCCTGCAACTCAGTAATAGACCTCAGAGCAGAGGAGACCATTAAACTTCTCTTCCATGTGTTTCATTGCATGTTGCAGGATACAACATTTCTCAATGTCCTTTAAGCCATGTGGGTCTACATAGAAAACAAAGCTGTCTACATAATATGCCATGGTATAGGTCAAGGGGACTGCTGATCTTGGGACCTCTCAGTGTCCCGAGATACATTTCATTTCTTAAATGAAATAGTCTCATATCTGAGGATTGCATTTCTTAAATGAAGTTCCTAGGTAATGCAAAGGAAAGCAAAAATACCCATCATTTCCAGTTGTACTACTGCATCTTAGCATCTTAGTCCAAAGTGGCATTGATTTCAGCCCTGAGTGTGCCTTCTCCCGTCCGCTGTCTTAGATGTAGCAGTTGCCAGTCTTCAATGCTGGGGAGAAAGACAGAAGCAAAATCAATGTATGGAAGGATTAAGTGATGTGTCCAAGGTCATACAAAGGCGTCTGTGGCAGTCAGCAATCAGATCAATGCAACCTAAATGTTGACACAGTGCATAAATTAAAGGAATGGCCTACTTTCAGTTGTTTTTTGGTATTTTAAGTGAGAAAATAACCTTCAGGTAGTACCCAGAAATAGTCTCTGCCAAGTTTTTAACTCAGCTCTACTCAAGCAGTGGAAATTGGTAATATTTAACCTGTTTTTAAAAAGAATTCCTGGCTATCCATGGACATATCAAACTCCAGTCCAGTACTTAAACTCAACCTGTCTTTTCTCGTTACTATTACCTTGAGTCTTCTCTTCTTTTAAGGAGTATTCCTATTGCTGTAACCTCTGTCAAAGCTTAACAAATGAGGTGTGGTTTCACCAGCGAAGGCTTGGGCTAGGGGCTTTGTTTGCTTTCTGGCATGATAGGACAAATGTTTATCAGATCAACATGGAGCAATAGCACAGTGATAGCTAAACCAGATCTGGAAAAGCACAATTGAAGCATTGACATTGCAAGTATAAAACTTGGAATATAATGAAATGGAATGAACAGTACTGTGCTCTGGCTGTGGATTGGTTTGAGTGCAAAAAAACTTTGAACCCTAGAGGTCCCATAACTTACTTTTGGATGCTCTTATGTGTTAAGGGAAAGAACAGTTAAGCAGTTGTGGACATGCTCTGCATATTCTAAGATATTTTGTCATCAGTAGACTGATCCTGTGAGATCCTTTATATTATTATCCTTTAACATTATCAGATCTCAACATTTTTGTTTTCTATTGAAAAAATAAATAAAAATGGACTCGTACTGCAGGAGACAAGACCAGAAAATTCTCTAAATAAATAAAAGGTCTAGAATCCTCTTATTTTGGAGGAATGTCTCTTAAAAATGTTACTTTCCACAACTGGGACATCTCTGCCTTGCATGTAACATCCCTGCTTAGCATGCTAGGTAAAAGTCACATCTGTGGCTCCATTTGTCTAACAAGCAGTTTTCTTGCAAGCTCTCTAATATTTACTCTGGGGGGAGTTCATAGACCTTATCTAAGAGGAGGAATTACGTTGTTGTATCTTTGGCATGCTCTTTAAACAATACTCAAAAACCATGCTATATAAAGAGGATTCTTTTTGTGAGTCTCAGTGGAGAAAACAAAAGTGAGAAATTTCCCTGTTCTATTTTCTGGCTCTACTCTGCATCCTAGCCCTTGGCTAGGAAGCTGTTTAAGTCATAGGGCATGGTAATTAATATTAAAACAAACAAAAGCAAATCTAAGAGACTTTCTGATGCACTCTGGTGTTCTCATTCACCTGCTCCCCTCATCACTTAGATGGCTCTTAGACTGGCATGTATTTTACTGGTGTCCAACATACATTGGTGTAAAGTCACACAATACATTCCTCATCTGACAGAATAATTTAATCCTTATACTTTATATGATTTATTGCAAAAAGCTTCTACTGCTCCTGCTTTAAGCCCTGCCCTGCTTTCTCCATCCCTGTCCTTTGAGTTTGCAGGAAATGTAGATTGCCAATGGATTTTATGGCAGAGTGCTGATGCATAGAGAGGTGATGGCTTGTTTAGGTTTGACCCAAAGTGCTCTCGGGAGTTGGTTTATCGTAGCAGTTATGTTCTTGTATTAGCTAAAATGGAAAGTGATGTAAATTTATTTTGCTGGGTTTGATTGCAACTTTCAATTGAACTTTATCTCTGAGAATAGTCCTTTGGAGTAACAGCTTCTGCTTAGCCACCCAAAGGTACTGGCAGAAGCCAGTCCCGCTACCTTACACTGTCCTGGTGATGCAACCCAGCTTCTGACCTGAAGCAAATGGGACAGAAACCAGAGGTTAGTTACTCTTTTTTGCCTCCTTTGGTGATGGAAATGTCAGCCAGGCTTAAGATCACCTGTGCATTTCATTCCTGGGATGTGGCTGTAAAATTTTAGTTCACTTTTGAAGGCAAATACACTGAAATTTTGCTTGAAAACTTCTCCTCTGCTTGAAGGTAATAGCTATATTTATAACAGTAGCAGCAGTAGCCAAACTTTCAAAAAGGAAACCTTTTTTTTGATGGGTTGGGGGGAAGTTATGTTTGGTAACGTAAAATCTCAGTTTGGCCTTGGCAGGGAAATGCCATGCTGCTGATGCTGGAACAGGACAAAGAAATGGGCTCTTTAGAGTTGACATCCCCTAAGCTTTCCAGCATTCTGGAGGATCCCCAAAGCCCCATGGAAACCAGACGCATTCCTGCTGCAACAAGTAACTGACCCTTGCAGGAAGGGAACATTTGCAGGGTGGGGGGAACATTACAGTATTTTCCTTTGGAAAATTCCACTATTGACATGAAAAACAGCAGGGTAATAGCAAAGATGGATTGCAAATTTTGACAGCACCGACAGGTAAATATTGGCTTTGTGCAAACAAGTTTCTATAAATAACCCGTCTGCTCCAGAAACTCCACAGATGGCAGCAGGGCTGCTGGGGTATTGATTTACCCACTGTGCTCAGTGCAGAAAAGCACAGCTGTCAGCTTTGCTGTTCTCCTCATTCAGAGTGTTGCTCCTGCTCCTGCTGAGAGCTGTGTGCCTTGTTCACCATTTTTCTTTGGCAAGTGGAGATGAAGATTAAGAGCCCAAAAGAAATTATTTGAAAGGAAAACCTGCCAAAACAACTAGGTACAAATGAACAAGTGCAGACAGTAACTATAGAAAATACTGTATATATGTATTCCACACACCAAAAGCCAGCAAGAACCTCTCTGTCTTGCTCAGTGTGTGTCAGGTAATTTAATACAGCTTACAGTGGTCTTCAGAGAGCCAGGAGACCATGGTGGACTTGAAGGGCAAGGAAAGCTTATGAAGAAGCCATAAAGAGCTTGTACATCATAGGGAATAACAGGCAGACATTCAAGTTGAGAACCAGAACCTGGTAGTATCGTTTGGGGGATCTTCCTACAAATAGAGGTTCTGCAAAAAAAACCATAACAGCTACAGAACACTTATCAATAAATGGCAGTCAAATAGGCAAATACTTATATATATTTGTCACAATTATGTTTTTGGCTTTTATGACCCTTTTGAGGGCAGCCTAAATCTCAGGATTATTAATTTCATGCATCAGCCAGCGAGCACAATCACTGTCTCATTTGCAAAAATGTTGATTTACAGGCATAATATCAGGAATTGCTTTTTAAACGAACATCTCAGACTTCATAATCTGTTCCCTCAAAGTGTTTGCCTGCGGTGCAGGTTCATTCCAAAGGCTCATTAGTCAGCAGAGCTGTGTATCTCCTGGGGCAAACACAGCGTATGCCATTTGAAGGCATTTTATGCTGTTGTTCTGTGTAATCTCTGTGTAATTACACCATCAACCCAGATGATGAAAGTTCTTCTGTTGTTATAGCTACATCTGCATTAGGGATTTTGCCCAGAACAACTGGGTGCAGTTTTGTTGTTGTTTTGTTTGGTCTGGTCTTTTTTGCAAGTAACTGGCATAGCTAAGATGGCAAAAACTAAGTAGAGATGTGACCTAGTTGAAAGCATTTTTCCCAAGATAGACCAAGTGTTTTTTATGCAACAAGAGCTTGAAAAAACAGGGCTGTGAAAAGGGCCATGCAAGTATCTTAGGATTTTTTGAGATAATTGTCGTTACTTTGTATAATAATTATGTTCAATAATAGTTTAACTAGACAAACCATAAGTAGCAGGGCACAAAGAGTTGTCAAGAGGAGATTTTTGTCTGAGCTGCAGAATGTTACCAGACTGAAAGTGCCCAATGCTAGCCATATCTAGAGAGACATCACGTCTATTGCCTTATTTTTTAAGCATTTTTAAATGTTAGTGAATCTCCTGTGGGTCTTGTAGAAGTTACATCATTCAATTGAAAGCTATTCTTTTCACACACTGCAGTTCTGCCTTGGTTTGCTGAAAAAACAAGCTGGAAGAATCTTGGCTTCTGAGTTGTAGGCCAGTAAATTCACAAATACAAGGAGAAGTCAACAAGCTTTATTTGCGTGTGTGCATGCTGTTACCTGTTCTGTTTGAAGCTGAACCCCACACAACTTGTTCTGTTCCTAGTGCCTTCCCTGTCTGATTCCCAGAGCTTGGTGAGCTGCTTCACCTTTCATGCCTAGATGCATGGGATGAGGTGTGCAAGCTATAAAAAAATAAATATGATGTGCTAAATGTTTTTACACTGAATAGACCATCCTGCTGCTGAACAAGTTTCAAGTGTTTTGTTAGATTTTTCTCTCATGTATAATGTATAAATATGTATTTATACATTGTATAAATACATTGTTTTAAATACTTATGTCTCAAGCTATGCCTGAAATCAGAGTCCATTCTGGTTTGAAATCTCATTTCTCGTGACACAGATTCAACAGAGGAATAAAATACCAATTTGTGCTGCTCAGAGAAGGAGAAAAGGGGCACTCTTTAAGAGTATAATACAATGTGATAGCAGTTGTCAGTGCTATGTACAACCGAGAAGCTTAGTGACCTGTGAGCTACCATTTCCTTGCTCTCTCCTTTGAAATACAGTTCATGATATTTTTATCATAGTGTTATTGCAGTCCTTTTTCTTAAACCTGACCTGTAGGAAGAGAGGTAAGAGTTTCATTCAGAGAAAGCAACATCAAAGTATTCCCAAAAGCCAGTCAAAACTTCAGCTACTGTTAATTGTCATAACTCTGTGGTTGGTGATGTGGACAGTTTACAAGGGTAGAGCCACTCATATGTCTAAGGGTAATTGCAGACTGATGTTTGTTTTGTTGATGCTGTTGTTTATTTGATTGTTTTTAGGAGAGAAGTTTGTGTTTTCTAGTAGATAATAATACAGAACCATAAGTGTTGGATGCAGCATATCATAATAGCTGTGGTAGAGATCATTTGGAATGACAACAGTAAGATGAGCATTAAATAAACTCAAAAAGTAGAAAGTGATCCTCTACAGTGGATGTAGTCTCCTAAAGCATCTTAAAAGCCTTTCCAGAATATATGTGCCAACTCTAGTTCAGAGTAGTTACTGCACTTTAAATAAATGTCATTTTTTCTGCAAAGTTTTCCTTTTGCAAATCATTAAAATTGCTCCTAATTTATGATTGTGGGATCAGAATAACTAAAAGAAAAAAAAGTAGATAGTTTTAATTGTAATTAATTTTAAGTCAAAACTCCCACAATTAAAAGGAATGTCTAAATTGCCAACTAAAAAAAAACAACCTTATCCATTGATGATACAAGTAAGCACATTGCATGAATGACCATTTAAATTGCAGTGTGTAATTCTACAGGAATTAATAGAATTAATTAGAATGGAATTAATATGCAAGCCTATATGTATTTACAGTGGTATACAGGAGCAGTGGGACTGGACAAGATGAACCTTCCAAGGTCCCTACCGATGGCAGTTTTTCTGTGATACATTAGCAAGAGGCCTGTACATCCTCCATAGTAGTTTCTTGGGGCAGTGATTTTTCATCTCTTTCTGGCAAAGCATGTCATGCTTCACACTGAGTAAATGTTTTCCTAGGTTAATCACTAATCTGCCTCTGTATCAGTAAATATGTTGCCATGGGCACTGTAATAGCAGAACTGAGAGATGAGCTTTTGCCTGGTTGGAGCTGAAAAATGCCTATTTCTATTTTTGATACCCACTTGTTCAATCACAAGTGAGGATAGCAGGATAAAGAAGCATGTTCCACTGCCTCTTTAGAATTTAATTATAGAAACATGTTTCACATACACTTTCCAATATGTAGATAGTATTTACTATATGTTCATTACTTGCAGCTTTTGGACAAAGCTCTTTTATTGGGCTTTACATTTCTTCACCAGATTGCTTTACAAAAGTGCAGTCTCCTACATATGATCAACAATGAGAAATTACATCCCTTTTCTACACTCCAACATGAACAATACCCATCTTGGTTTTTGTAAACATTCAGTTTCTTCCCTAAAGTACACTATGCTTCCAGAATGGTGCATGATGAATTAGTTAGTTGTGCAAATTTAAATCCCAGAGTGACTTGTCCCTTATTTGCTTTTGTTTTGTTTTGTTTCTTTTTTTGTTTGTGTTTGTTTGTTTTAAAGAAAGAGGATTAAACTGTATAAATGGAACATCATTATGGATTATTTTATTAGCATCTGTGGAGATGAGTCTTTGACCTACATTTATAGCGGGCAGTGTACTCTTGCCCTATATCTGGATAATGAATGACAGAAACATTAGTATGGGTTGACCTCTTTTTGGAACATTTTTTTGGTAATTTTATATCTAATGGAAGTACTAAGGTAAGAGTCTTCACTTAATAAAATCCAAAAGGAAAAGGTACTAGAGAAAAGATTTAGGCTGATACAAACACTAAGTTACTTGGAAACAATTTACATAAAAAGCAAATTGTCTGCCTGCTTTTAAGAAGTCTTTTGTTTGTTTACATAAGAGATGGTCATGAACAAGATTATTGCATCCTACAGCAGTATATCTGTTCTGAAAGGTGTCTTCATCAAATTTGAGCAGAGTCAACATGTCATCCTCGAAAGATGACTATCCAAACACTCCAGAAAGCCAAGCTAAGTCTGTAAGCATGAGCCTCCAGCCTATTAGTTCTGAAGACCTTGACCTCTAAGTAATGCATATGGAAACATAGGCACTGTGCTCCTTTGTGATGATGCTCTTTCTTTCCCTTACAGTGGTGTTGTATTGATGTGTTGAGGGAAGTGCATGTTTGTAGCCTCTATTAATAATGGTCTTTACGGTTCAATAGGAGAATATAAACCTGTAGGACTTGGACATGCTTTGTGTCATCAGTATTGCTGTCAAAATTGCATGTTTTCCCCCTTGAAAATTGCTGCCAAATTAAACAGATTTTTGAGGAAAATGTTTTAAATGGAAACAGATGAGTTACTTCTGATTAGTTTGAAGTAGTTTGTAGGTCTTAGGCACTGTAAGCAAAATGTGTAAGAGAAAAATTATTGAAGATATTTAATATTTAAACCAATGTGATACTTTTGTTCCATTAATTTCTTTGAAAATCTGATGTCAATGTAGTAATACGTAATTAAAAGATATAATTTCAAAGAAGGAGCTCTTCTAGAGGAGTCAATAGCAGCATCCCTCTGTCCTTCAGCAGTCTGTTTTCAAATTGCTGTCCAACCAAGGTCTGAGGTATTATTATTTCTAGAAACACATACTGGCTGTAACTTGCTCTAAATTAGCACATATATCAATGGTATAAAAAATGTAAACTCAGTTTCCCACAGGTGTTGAAAGGTCACTTTTTCAACAAATTCACAAACTGGCAAAAACAAACCTGTCTTCTTTTTGAATTTTTAATAGCATCCCTTTTTCCGTGTAGAGTCCAGAGGGCAACACTTCTTTAGTGTAGAGGCAGCAGCTGAATGCTCCAGTGAGTGTTTTGCAGATCAGCATGCATTTGTTCAGTTAAGTTTATGTCTGTTTGAATGTATGTGTCATGGGTTTGATACGTACGTTCAGCAGCTCTACTTATTTTTCTTCCTGTGTCCTATGTATTGTATTTGAAGGCTTTCAGTGTGGCTTTTATTCTACCAGAGGAAAGCACTTTGAAAGACTTTAATTAAGGACAGAAAACATTAGGAAAGGCTGTGGGAAATAAATACTTGAAGGGCAATATGGGGTCTCAGGAAGGGTTATTTAATAGAAATTTAGGTGAGAGGCAGCTAGTCAAAATCTTAGCATAAGTGGAAACAAGCGTAAGTTATCAATCAGATGTCAGAAAACCTTTCTCCCTTTGTTCACAGGAAAATGTGCAGCTCAATTTTTTTCTTTCAATTTTAAGTATAATGTTTCCAAAACTTCTTAGACAGTAAATTATATATCCATACATAAGTTAGAGAGACTTTTTTCCATATGCTGCAGCATGGAGAGATTATCAGGTTATACATTTCTTTCAGCTTTTCTTTTCCCTTTTGTTTCTAGTACACCCACTGTCAAGGAATTGAGGTGCTAATATAAGAATTTTTAGGACATCCTGAAAAACCTGCTGTGTTCAATAACCTCTGCAGGATGGATGACTGCAATCAGCATTCTGTGGCCTCACATTATCCCTTGATCATACTCTTTCTGAGGCATGGGGAGAAGTCTTTCAAATAGGTACGTCCTACCTTCTATAGTGTTTTAACTACCAGGACCAGGATTTCAGATGGGTGAAGCTTTAAATCAGGGTCTGAGCCAATTCACTTGATTCTCATCTTCCAGTTTCTTTGGAAACCCAGGTGGATGGTGCCCAGCTTTAATGTTCGTTTATACGTACTGCAGCCAGCAGACTGGTGGATACAGGTGAATAATAGAAATGAGGGCCCCATTCCTCCCCCCTCGCCTTTTTTTTTTTCTTTTTTTTTCCTTTCACAATGCCACTTTTTGGAAAAATAATAGGAAATGCAGAAATCACTATTCCTTGTTAATCTTCTAAATTGAACTTGGCATAGTTGCAATTTCGAGGCAAAGGTGTGTGGGATTTTCACGAGGATATACTTTTTTTATATATGTTTTCTGTAATTGCTTGAAGCCTAAGGGGGACCTGGATTTAGGTAACACTTCACAACATTTTTGAAGGAAAAAATACAGATTTGTATTTTTATTCAAAGTTTAGAAAACAAAGCCATGGCTAAAGCCAACTGGCAGGTTACATTAATTGACTTCAAATAATAATTCCAAGTATTGTTCCCAGTCCTGCTTCACCCACTTAAATTACTTTTGCCCAGAATAATGACAGTGTTATAATGGAAACTGGTTTATAATAGAAACAGATGAATTTTTTTGTTTGTTTTATTTTAAGTACACCTCACAGTGTGGTTCCTCATGTTTCTCTATGGATTGACTTCCAATTTATCAGGATATGTGATTTTTGTGAAGGATGAACAAATAAGGTGTTTAGGGTTTTCATGGCATTTTTTTTTAATATCTCACACATATGAATGTGCATTCAGGCACATACACATTTTGTTTTCACCCTCTTTCCAAAGTCCTTGTAAAAGTATTTTGTGATTATAATTTTAAAAACAGTTGTTTTCAGGGTGTTTTTAATCACATCTGGATAAAAGCCTGATTTTTCAGCTATAATCTTTAATTAAAATGTAATACGATTTGAAAGAATTAAATGCTTACCAGAAATTGTGTCCTAAACTGCATAATCTCACATACTGTGAGCTGATTGAGTATTTATACAAATATACAATTAAAGATTGGTCATCCTGATTTGGAAAATAATTATAAAGAAATTAAATGCTTTAGTGATAATAGAGACTCAGCAGCTGGAGACCTGTCACATGCTAAATGGTGAAAATACAGACTTGGAGGGTAGGTTGTGACACTAAAGCAAAACTCACAGAATCACAGAATGGTTTGGATTTGAAGGGACATTAAATTCATTTAATTCTGGGGTCTTTTGCACTTGACATCTGTTGCCTATAACCTATTCTGTATTCTGTTATGAATGATCATAACTTTCATGCCTGGGAAAAAACAGACAAACACAGAATTATTATTTAGTTGGTATGTTTTTCTCCTGATTCAGTTAAATGTATCCACTCCCTACTCTGAATTTTTAAGTGGTATAGACCAATCCTACAAATTCTTGTCCTGTATGGCAGGATATTAAATTACCACTGCAGATCTGTATACTTTCCCCCTCACTTAACTTATTTAACCTACTCATTCTACTTCTTCTTCAGGAGTATGGTAGTCAGCCATTCAGTCTACAGGTAAGCATGGAAGACAGTGAAATCTCTTTTCAGTGACCTAGGGCAAGAAGGTGCTTGAAATACTGTAATATCTCATGGATAACTCAAAGTAAGATGAGCCTTGGGATACAATCCAAAGATTGTTTTGGAGTTGTTCTTTTTTTTTCAGAACCTCATGTTCACAGTGTTTTTTTTTGTTTTTTTTTTTTAATTATTAATTTTTAGTGTTGCTTTCAAGTAAGAGTTTGTGTATAACATTTTTATAAAACGAGGAAATGTATAATATTATAGCATGCCACCATACTCTGGTTTGGTTCTGGGTTTTTAAAGATTTGGTCTTCTATTACAGGGGATGTGTCTCTTTCCAAGACCCCCTGAGCACCTCAGAAGTAGGAATCAGGAAATTGAATACTATTTGTAGTCATTGTGGGACCTAACCAGGTGCCTAGATTTTGGGGTCGAGTGTCATGACCACCTCCATGGGAAATCCATGACATCTACATAGGCTGGGCAGATTAACATAGGATCTGCAGGTAGTCCTTGTCCTCCCATGGTGGCAGCTAGAAGTCACCGGCATATTGTGAGAGTCCTATAAACACTTGAAACCTAACCCCTTTTAACTCTGTCTCCTGCTAGTGATTTTCAGGAGGAAAGGAGAGTGATATCTTTTATGTGCTTTCTCTGTAGATATATCCTACTCTTGAAAACATGAGTATTTGTTTATGCTGTCCTTAGCAGACCTAGGCCACAGACTCCCCTGCCATCACCATGTTATCCCCAAGATCATCTGTGATTAATCTGGAGGACAAATGCGGGTTTATTGAAGAGTAAGCTTGAGATACCATAAATTATTGTCTTTCATAGTCATCCATAGAGTGGACTTCTGGCTGTCATGTTCTTGAGGAAAAATAGATACAAAAATTAGATTAACAGCTTACATGTTGACTATTAAGAGATAACTGTACAGGATCTGATACTACCAGGCTGCAGAAAATCACCTGTCCACATCTAGGGTTAGAAGAAAACTTTCCTATAATGACTTAGAGTGTGAAAAACTTTTCCAACAAGGATTGGTGTAGGAGACAGGTAGCAGATTACAGATGCCCCAGTACATGGCTTGCCCTATATGGTGACTTTATGAGGTGATAAGTCATTTTGAATTAATGTTTTTCTGTGCTATATTTATGAGTATGTTTTGATGATTACTTCTTGAGTCGTTCTTACAGTAATGTGTTTCTCTGGGTTCTGAATCACCTGTTCTTAACGGATTGCTCATGCAGTTAAACAAAGCCAAGACCCCTTCTTTTCTCTGCAAAAAATAGTAATGTTTGTCCAAATCTGTGGGCTGACAGATTAATATTTGGATGTCTCTTTCACCTTGCTGAGGAGCAGGAACATCTGGAAAATGTGGTACTGTCATTTTCCATAGTTTAGAGAGAACTACTAGAAGCAATTGTATCAGAATCTGAATACTTCTGGGAGACTGCTGAAGTTGAGCAGTCATCCACAACCTTTTTTCAGACAGAGGTGATAACATGGCATGGGTTTCCATACAGTAATGAAACAGTTCTTGCAAGGTAGAAAGTTGCTCATTTGGGTAAATGCTTATACCAAATAGACTATAAAAATAATAAAGATTTTAAAAGACTTGAAATAGCAAGGAAATATATCAAAGAAATATGATAGAAATGAAAAATACACCCCTACAAAACCACACATTCTGTTGGAAGGTATTTCATTTATGTACTTACTCAGTAGGCTAATTCAGAGGTTTTAAAACTTCTGGATTGTAGAATTGTACTGTGATGTACAATTACTTGGTCTAAGCTAAACATGTGCCTATTAAGTTGAACTTATGCTAATTCTGTCCCAGTTAAACAGCTGACAATATTACTGGCTGCACTACTAAATTGCTTTCCTAGGAGACATCCCATTAAATAAGCCATGTACCCAAAGTGGAATGTAATGAATTACATTTTTACATAAGCTTAATGTTTTACATCTACAGTCAGGGTAGAGTTATGTTCACTGTGGATGACAAAAGATTTGTTGGGTCATGTTGTCCAGTCCTCAGTGAGCATGGAACTTATCATGTGACTTCCACAGTTAATTTTTAAATAGCTTAGGCTGTTTCTTTCTTTTGTCTTGGAAGGTGATTCCACAACCTGACACTACTTCTCTGATATATAACCAAAATGTTGCTTTCCTCTGGTTTTGTTCATTCCTTCCAGTTACTCCCTTCACAGAGTATTTATGTGCTAAGAGCAGTTGAGCACCAATCCATTCAGATAAACTCATTTACTTTTCTGGTTAGTCTCACTAAATTCAGAGTGTCTGGGTAAACTTGACTGCAAAACTTGCCCTTTTGTTCATTACAGACTTCAGTTGCTTGTTCCAGGTTATATGTTCCCACTGTTCTCTAACAGCTCATTATGCCAGCTGGATCCGGAAGGAACATTGTCCTCTATTCAGTACTGGCAGCACTCCCTGGGATGGGGAAAGGGAAGCAGAAGGTTTACTAGTAAAGTGAAGGCTGCCCTCCAGCATGATATATTAAGTCTGTGTTAAGTGACACTTCAAGTAGATCAGCATCTCAAATAACCTGGATGTGTATAATACTCCATTTTCTGATAGGCCGATATTGGTTATAGTTCAGGTATAGTAATCGTGTGAATTGTAATGATGGTGTTTTGGGGAACAAAAGCATGGATTCTCCAAAATTCTGTTGATCTGGTTTTATAAGCAGATTGCTTATAAATGCATTCATATGTTTGAGTGCAGGCTATTGCAGTTTTATGTAACTGCAAAAAAAAAAAAAGCAGGAAGCATGCATCACAGTTCAGACAGCTACAGGGCAGATCTCAAATTGGCAAATAACAAGTGGTTGCTAGTTTGCTTCATATGCCAAAAGAGATGGAGAGCAATGAGCAGTAGATTGGATATGAGACTATGTAAAGGACTTTAAATAAGAGATTCACTGCTCATGAATAAAGGTAAAAGCCGCTTGTACACTATTGCTAAGACAGAAACATAGTTATCAGTTACAGAAACATAGCTATCAGTTACAGAACCAGCACATGCTTTCTATTTATGTTTTTTGTTTGTTTGTTTGTTTTTAAGAGGAGTCAAACAATGTTATTCCCAGGGATCCTAGAACAATAGAAAACTATCATATATGCAAGCCATGTTGTAAGTTCAGTCCACAAAAATCTTTTCAAGAGTAACAAGAAACATAATGATACTTAGTTGGTTTTCTGGAACATGACGGTAGGGGTACTCACTAGTGAAAGTAATACAAGTTCAGTAAGCAAGAATTATTTAAGAAGAAAAATAATTAAGAAAGATTTCATGGCATCTCATCCTTCCTCCTTAATGATTTCCAATCCTTCATAGCACTTCATGAAGCTGACCATTTGTTGGCTAGTTGAGGCTAGTTGTTGGCCTTGAGAGGTGATTACACTGGAGGTGAAGATGTACTCTCACGGCTGCTGGGTGGCAGTATGTGCTACACTGATTGTGGGCAAGAGCAGTGGTTCAGGGTCTTTCCTCGTCTGTATGCCCAAAAAGTCTATTTTTGATAGCTGTTTACTGTAGTTTGCATATTTTCATAAACTGAAACCTATTTTTTAAATATTCATAATGAATTTATAGTGAGAACTAGAATTCAGTCATCTAAGTGACTGAACATTTGCTGGGCTCCATTACACCATGGGAAACAGTGGATTCAATAGTATTCTGTGTGTTGAAGGAAGGGCATAAGAGTCAAGAGGCCAAGACCCAGGACTTTGCCTCAGGGGCATTCTAGTGCCACTCACATTGAGCTGCTGTACAGTCTTGTGAATTCTGCTTCCTCGTGTATGTGTTCTACTTTATTTTTTGTCTAATCTAAAAGACTTTTTTTTTTTCAGCATGGACAGTATGTTCCTTGCTTACTTGGCAATCAGCATATGTGGCAACATACCATCACATAAAAAGCAAGATGATGGTTGGGAGAGTTCTCTCATTCTTAAGTATTTGGTCTAGGCAGTAGAAACAGGATGGTGGAGTGGGTGTGAAGGGAGATTGTGTGCCCATCTTCCTGGAAAGCTTGTGGAATAGACTTTGAACTGATAGGATTGATACATGAGTGACAATGTCAAGAAGTTACTTACTTGGCAGCACATTGTGGCACTTTTTTTTTTTTTTTTTTTAGGATTCCATCGGCTCCAAAAACAGTCTTGGAAATCTCAAATAAAGGAAGAAATGCTGAGAGTATAGACAGTAGTTTGGTATCTGAAGAGTGAAAATCACATTGCAAAAGTAGTAACAGGAAAGAAAAAAATAAAAGAGTACAGATAGCATATTTGAATGTGGCTTATTGAAAGTGATACCTACATTAGAGAACACAAATATATATGTACCTATATTTTGTCTCAGGGCATTTAAATATTTGACAAATCATGGCTGGGATTTGTCAAGAGTCAATCTATCAAGTTCTCTCTAAGCAAAGCAATGGGATTCAAGCACATTATTATGCCATCAAGCTCCAGACCTATGTTTTTCCATACACAGTTTGAAATGTCCACTGCCAGTCATGTTATTAACATGCTTTGACTTGGCTCACACAACCACTTAGTGAATCTGCAGGTGTATGGGGGAAAACTGCAGCTAGCTCAGTTTGGGATTTTGAGGTTCATTTTACAGTCCTCCAAAACTCCAACAACTATCTAACCTGAGAAAACACACCGTGCCACTTTTGTAGCAAAGAATCAGGAGAAGGATGTTACAGAGCAGGCTTGCAGCAGACATAAGAAGCAAGTGTGAGCCTGCATTACTCTATGTACTGTACATCCATGCAGATTGATCCAAGTGTTGGCAAAGACGGATTTGTGTGGGAAGAAAAGCTGCTTAAGGCAGCATCTGTATCTTGAATATGTTCCCACAGTAAAACCATGCTTTCAGCATGAATGCACTCCCACCTATGGCTAAATCTTAAAAGCATCTAAATTGGTCCCTGCATGTTGTGTGCCATGTGTCTAGGTATGCATTAATTCCTTTCTGCTAATCAGTTCTATAATTTGGACTTTAGATAAATATCTTCATCTGGATGCATTTCCTATACCCAAAATAAAAATTAACGGGTTTCAGTAGTTAATGGTACTGCTTGAAATTAATCGTTTTTGTTGTTGTTATTGTTGTTTTTAACTCTGCCCAATAATCCTTGTTAAGATTATTTCAGGTTAATTCTACTATTGCGGATATGGTAAGGAAAGTGGTATTATGAATTTGTGGCTACATAATTGCAAAAGGCCTTAATGTTCCTCCTTTCCTCACAGAAGACTCTGTTCTTCTTGTAAGCAATTATGACTAGGGAGAAGGGAATCGTCTTTGGGAATCGTCTCATATACAATTTTGGACATGGAGCCATATGTTAATATTTATGGATGTGAAGGAGAGAACTTTGATTAGGAGCATTCCTAAATCCTTAGGCCAGACTGTCAAGTTTTTTCTATTTGGTTATAATTTTCCCAGTTTTTGTGCATTTTTGCCACTTCACTTCTGTTGAATACAATTGCAGAAGCCCATTATAGGCTCTTAAGGGTTATTTTTGAATCAGAAGAATGGAGATACAAAGGCTGATTAAATTAGTCATTTAAGTGGTGGACTCCCTAACTCTCAGTGTCTGCAAATCTTAGCCAAATGCTAGTCTAAGATGTATTAGAGATCTGTTCAGTGCATATGTAACTCCAGAATAAAACAACCTTTTCTGGGAGCATTTCAGGCTAGTTGATCTAATGGTCCCTTCAGAACTTAAAAGCTCTGAATCTTGTATGCCAAATTGCAAAGGAGACTGAAGAAGGTGAAATTGAGCTATGGCAGCTGATATAATACTTTTATTTTGTAAAGAAAAAAAAAATTAGTATGCATTGCACTGTGATTTTCTTAAGCTAGATAGGAGAATTTGGACTGCTGTCCTGTAATAGAGGTAGTCAATTTTCCCTTTCCTTTAGCCACAGCGCTTTGGAACATGCGCCATAGCTGGACACTAACAGTGGCTGCAAAAGAGGAGATGCTCACCTTGTTCATCTGCTGGGTGCAATTTCAGGTCAGACAAGGACAGGAAGAAAAGGATTTTTACAAGATATATTTGACATGGCATTCCTGTTGAAAGCATAAATATAAAACGAAGTTCCGTGGCCTATTCCCTAGAGTTTTCCCTCAGCATGGTTGCATATACTTGTAGCAAGGCCTCTTCAAAGTAGATCACATACTTTTAGCTGATCCCTTAAAAACTGGACAGAACTTGGTTGGAATAAATTAATGCCATTGATTGTACCCAGTAGAGCTAAGCATATTTAGTACAAAAGAGTTTTGCTAAATGTATTATAGCACTTGTAGTAGAAAATGTTAGCAATTAGGGCAGTCTTGCTCTACAATGCTATTTAATGATCATCACTTTGCCCAGTGGATATCTGTCTGTGCTGTGGGAATTCTTTACCGTTGTGATTTTCCTTTCCTTTTTCGCCTTTTTCCTCTCCAGTTTCTGTACTTACGAATGAGAATACTGCACACTTCTGGTGCATATATAACCTGTATAATTGCTAGCAAGCATAAGAAGCTTTTGGCTGAAGTGTCCCTCACCAGTGCCCACTGAAATTTGTTAATGTGACCTTTGCAACAATTAACATACAGGCTTTGGAGCTCCCTGTCATATTTACAAAGCCACATTCCCAAATTTCAGATGAACTGCTATCTGGAATTATTTTCCTATTGCGGATATCTCTGGTGACAGCAATGAAATAAGCACATGTCAATCATACACCTGAGATGGTAAATATTGTCATCACTGGCAAAAATCCATGTGTGGTACTGGTTATAGAATGTGTAACAGAACCTCTCATGGTGTTGGTTCATATTTCTTGTTTTACCAAACTACTGGGAACTACCAAAAATAATACAGCACGATATGCCTGAAATAGCATCATTTATTTTACTGCTCTGACACATTTGAGGTTGCACAGAAAGAACAGATCTGTGCATTCCTTTCTTTCCTGAGGAGCTCATAACAACTCTCTTGCAGTAAAAATCGCTGTAAAATTCTATTTTAATTCTTTCTGAATTAGAGTGCTGTGGACATACCTGAGACATACCCCATTTTTATTTAATTCATTTTATTTTATTCATTAAATTCATTTATTATATTCAATTAATGATAGATGTGTAAAAGAAAATAACAATTTAGTACTTTAAAAAAGAAAAAGAAAAGGCACAACAAGTTGGTAAAAGAGCATCATAAAAGCCCCCAGGACATGTGCCATATTGACAGAAACAAATGTCTCTATTCCCACTATTTGCTGTGAACAGTGCTTTAGCAAGTTGTGGATCCCCATCACTCTCATCTGCCTCACTCCCCCCCAAAACCAAAAACCTTTCCTTTCCAAGGTGGGTGTGTTTTGTGTCCCTCTGAGCCCAGATATAGGTTATTTCTGTTATTGGGAGGATTGAGAAAGTAACTGATTTTTGCTAGTGATTTTCTTAACACACCCAGCAAAGAGCAAAAGATGGAATATGTCTATTTTAGCAACAAAATAATTGCTTAATTTTCAACTAGAACCGAAGTATAATTCATTACTCTCTCTCAAAAGTATGATTGTTTTGTGCAGCACAGCCTTGCAGGGCATACTCTGCAATCAAATTAGACAGTTGTGTTCCCCAGATCTCCTGCCAGATGGGTATTCCAAAGAGCATTAGGAAAAACCTTTTACTTGCATCTTCCTGAGTCAGTCTTCCTTGATTAGTCTTATCTAAACATTGTGTTTTAGAAAGACAGATCTATTTAGAAGGGGGCAGTACACCATAAAATTCATAGCTGTCCTTTGTGTCCAAGTGGGAGTTCAGTTCACAAGAGGCCAGTGTGAAGGCAGACAATGTAGTAACAGCCAGCGTGCAGAAGGCATGGTGGGAGTCTTGCTATTGATGAGGTTAATTTGTTATCCACTGTGGGACAAAAGGTGAAAAAAAACACACTGACCTAGCCGAAGCAGTATTTGTACATATGTGTATTTGTATGGCAGGGGACAGCAGTGGGAGGAAAGCTGTGGAAGAAGCAAGAATAAGTAAAACAAGATTGATTTATTGGCTCTAAATTGTTCATCTGTATTCCATTCTTCACAGTGCTGCAGAGGAGGAGAATGGCTCCGGCTCTGCAGCTGGGGAAGAGAGCAAAAGAGGGGGAGGAAGGTGCTATCTATCACAGGCACCAAAAGCATTTAATTTTCCAGAGGCTCTGATTAAACAAATGTTGCTGCTGCCTGGCAGGCCTTGCAGACGTTTGTTGGGACAGAATTAATCAGGAGGTAATTTGTCTGCGGCAATAAGCAGGGTGGCTTGGCAACACGTTTGTGACAGGGTCTTTTTTCTAAGCTTGCCCACAGCAGCCAAATTTCCCAAACTTCCTTCCCTGACCGAGGTAATGCCACCAGCTTTCTTAAGGATGGGGATTTGCTGTTGTTGGGCCCAACTGGAGTAAATACTCACCACAAATAGTGATGTGTAGCCATTGCTAAATTGATTGTGGAACCCTGGGAATTACCAGGAGGAGGTCAAAAGGAGTGTACCATGGGACTGATGGAAGGAGGATTGCTGTCATGCAGAACTGGTGCTGAAAGGGGGTGGGCTTTGCCATGTGCTTGAGAGAAGAAATGATTTCGCTGCTGCCTATTGATGCTATTGCACACGAACAGGAGCTGAAGGGACCAAGAGAGAAATACCCTGTACATAAGAACAGTCCGTGGTGTCTGGACATGAGCAAGGTAGGGCCTGGAAAACTGGCATAGATGTACCAGTGCTGCATACGGACAAGGTTGTTACAGTATCTCACCTGTTCCCCCGAATGAGGTTTACCTGTATTTTAAACCATACCTATCCCCTTTAGTGACCTTTTCCACTCACCCTTGTGCAACTATGGGAATCCAAGTCACAGCATAGCTGAGTGCAGATTGCCCCAGCTGTTGGGGGATGCTTCAGGTGATTCTCCAGCACAGATGAGGACGAAAGCTGTCCTTCCCTCTGATATTTTTCTGGAATTCCCAAGTGCATGGACAAGGAGTCATGTGAAATGATTACTGCATCCTGCAAGGGATAAAGCTTATCTATATTTACTGACTTTAGTTCTCATGATATATGGTGGGGGAATGGGCTCCCTTGCAGTAGTGCAGCTGTAGGTGAGCAAGCAGAGAAGTTGAATGACCTAAGTTATCTGAACTCACTTTGCCTTTTGCCTTTCATCTTTTCTTACACCTTCTAGATATTTCTACCATCTACCATTTGTCTGTTGTGTGCGTAAAGGATATGTGACAGTACAGCAAATAAGTGGTTCTTCATGAGCTTTCCAGGGCCCCTCTGTCCAGGAGGGATGAAGCCACGATCAAATTATCCAGTCCACTTACAGGAGCGGTTATGAAATCTTAATGCCACTCTGGGAAGGACATACATATTATCAAAATCTTATTTCTTTAGGGAATTAGGAAGTTTAAAAATACATGTGACTAAAATTATGCCTGTGACTAGAAGGCAGTCTGCCTGATTAATGTCCAATCCAAATGTCCTGGGCTCATGGGAAAAGAAAGATGAATGGAAAACTGATGGAAAACAGCTACAAAAATGACATAACGTTCCTAATGGTGGAACCATTGTCATTTTAATGCCTCTTGACTCTGCATGACTTGAGGTAAGCACTGCCAGTCCTTAAAAGTCAGGAATCACAGTCATTCAATGCCCTTGACCTCATTGTTTCCAGGCCTGCAGAGCTATAAGATGAGAGGGGACCTTAAAGCTCTACTATTCTGCTGTCTAGGAAACCTGTTACTAGATCAAGACTGATCTTTGCCTTCTTGGGATGGACTTCGGCTTGATGTCCACCTTTGTTTGGAGGTTTCCTTTTAAGTGGAAGTGAAAGAAAACATTATTGCTTATTGTTTTCTGGAAAGATACAGGGAATATTGCTTAAGCAATTGTTTTCATAAAGTAAAATAAGAGTTGTTTGTGTTACCTGTGCAGTTGGCATGGTTGGATAGTCATGGAGATTTCTGGTAGGGGACGAGTGATAACATCAAAGCTGATCCTTCTTGTGCCTCACACAGATGCCATCTTGGCTTCTGTAGGGCACAGCTACAAGTATGGAGAGAAATGTGCTTGCACAGAACAGATTTCCCTTTCAGCTGTATTTAGACACGTTTGCATTGTACTCGGAAGTCTAAAGTAAGAAGTGGTCTCAGCTGGGCGAATCTTTGAGCATCTCAGGAATGGAAAAGCTTTCACCTCTCATTGCTTCTGATAAGATGGAAACTGGAAATTTAACACCTGCTTCTTCCAAGGAGTAAATTCAGTAAGTCTGAGAGATGTCTTTAAATATGCAGGTTTATAAACTCTTTGAAATGGAGAGCTCTCTGTCCTGTCTAGCATTCTGTTTTCTGTCCAGTGGAGCCTGAAGCTTGTTTTTCTCCATCAAGGAAATGTAAAACAAAGGGGAAAAACCCGTGGCACACTCTGCTGAACTCCTTTGGTAGGATAAGATATTTTGCAGTCCTTGGGAACAAAATGGTCTCTGTATACCAAAGAGAAACTCTTTTACGAACCGAGGCTGCTCAGCAGGGCATCCACATCTGCGTCAGAGATGTCAGTGCTACAGCCACACTTTTTTTGTACAACCAATGTGTGTCAAGTTTGCACTTGAAAACAGGTTTCCTTGTGGTTTAAGAGGAAAAAAATTACACATCTCTGTCACACCTACTTATGCAACATTCATTCAGAATAGCAGCTTTGCTTTTCTGATTTCAGAGAAGAAACAACAGGAAGGAGAATGATAGGGGCACTGCTGTTATGCATGTGACATGTTTAACTGTCAACTGTTTAACTGTAACGTGGCTCTTGCCTGAGGAGAAGCAAAATACCTCAGGAAAAGCACAGCACTGAAGGAGGACAAGTCCACATGCCCAACAAACATGGTTTTAGGTAACGATAACAATTCATGTCAAGCTGGTGTGCTTGGGGAAGGGGTGCTTGGAGGAGCCTGTAGTTCAAAGGGTCTGCTTTTTTCTGTTGGCAGATGGAGATGCAGAGTGCAACCAGGCTCTGCTGCTCCAGAAGAAGTACTATTCTCTTTCCAAGTGCATGTGCTTTCCATTTGCATACATTGCAATGGACAGCATGTGGTTAATACCTTTGCTCCAGCTGACGTCCATCCCTCTCACCGCTCAAGACTTCCAGATCCCCATGGAAGTCCTTGTCCCTCTTTTCCCAGCTAGGGGATTGATGGAATGAAGAGTGTCTATTTGACAGTCAGTATAAAAGCAGTCTAGGAAGAGCAAGCACCTCAGACATGCAGGAGCTTCCAGTACTATCTTAAGCCCCTAGAGTGGAAGGAGAGGACCAGGATGGACCAGGACCACAGGAGGAGCAGTGCATAAGGGGTGGTTTGATCGGGCAGGCTGGGAGCTGCGGCAGAAGGCAGGTGATTCAAGGTTTTACCTGTGGCTAAGAGGGACTGGCTTCCAGGTACCCTCTTAGGCATCGCTGTGGAGAAATGCACGGAGGGTGCCCAGCGGCTCTCCTGCTGTGTGCAGCACTTGGATGTAAATGATGTGGGGGCTGGCAGGGCATGGGGAAGATGCTGCAGCTGCAGAGCCCCCAACCCTCACAGGCAGGCTGGGTTCTGGAGAGGATGCGCTTCCTGAAGAGGCACTGTGCCCTAACAATAATTTTCCTCGGCAGTAAAAACATACTTGTTTTATGTACTCAGAGCCTGAGATTAGTCTGATCCAGTAACACACTTCAGCAGCGGACTTCTTAAATCAGACACACACAACACAGAGGAAAAAATGTGGTAATTTAAATCCTCTATATTCCCCACCATAGGCACATCACAATAGGGCTCCTGTTCCCTCGTCTCCTTCCCCTCCCCGAGCACAGTGAGGTTCCTCCCCCCTGTCCACAGCCCTTCAGAGCTTAAGCACAACTCCCACACCAGCCTCTCTGCCAGAGCCTCCCCCCAGCCTCCCTTCAGCTGCCGGAGCTGCCTCCATCTGCAGGCTGCTCAGCTTGCTGTGCTCAGAGGTTTGAGTTTTAAGCTTTCTGTTGAGATATTTTTTCTTCTTGGCAGCGTTTGGCTATTGATTTATGCTCCCTCCTCCTCAGCAGCATCTCAGTTTGGGGCAGCAGGTGATGGTAAGCACCCTCAGGAAGCCGAAGCAGAAGGAGCTTCTTGGGGTAATAGGTGTGCCTGATCTGTGCCTTCTGTCCCTAATCCCGGGGCTGCAGCCACTTTCCTGACAGAGGTAATCCCAAACCCATATGGCACATAGTCTAAACTCACACCCAAATGCCCCATGCTCCCTAAAGCTTACTGGATGTTGACAGCATTTTAACTTCACAGCTTTGTGCGTTGTGGATAAGCTTGGTAGATATAACTCGTCTCTCTGGAGACGTTTCCTACCATAAGAAACCTCTTACCCATGGGCTGAATTTGTTACTCAGTTTCACCTCTTTTCTCCATTTCCCACAATTACTATTAGATAGTGTATGTATGAAAGTGCTGTCATTGGCAGCTGTGTGATGACTGATGTGTAAGACCCATTTGAAACTGATTATTGTTGGGTTTACTGATTTTTTTCCAGGCTGTTCTATATCTGTTCTAACAGTGAGAAAAGAATATCTGATGCACAACTGTCAATTTGTTACTGATTGTCTAAGTAGCCCTAGTCCTAAAATGAGGAAATATTCCTGATGCTATCTTTTTATTGATTATTCCTTGTTCATGGTTTTCTTTATTTTAAGAAGTAAGTCTGGAGGTACAAGCAGAAGAAAAAGGATTAAAATGAGAAATTGACCAAAAAGAGGAAAATGACAAATAATATGTGGGCTGTAGTATTACAGAAATCCAAGAATAAATAAGGCTTCTGTTAAAGTGCTTTGAGGAGGAGGTTGATGATAATTTTTTTATATTTTTATTTCAAAGTGAGATATCTAACTTCTTTAGATAAATGTTTTGAGTATCTTAAAAACTAGCCCACGTTAACAAAACCACCTCAAAATAGATTTTACTGGACTACTTCTGTGAACAGCAGGTTGACAAAAGGAAAAAAAAAATATATCAAAATTAATTGATTATATCTGTGGTAGATATATTATTGCAATAGCAATCCAGATTCAAAGCTCTTGCATGTTAAACCTGTGCATACATGTATAAAGGCTAATTTGCAATAGCCCCTGCCGATTGATTGTTCTTCTGCCACCACTCGCTGTCTCTTGGAATATATTGACTTCTCAACAGGGCAGTTGCCAGGTTCTTAAGCACAGTCGTCTTAAGCACAGCGTTCAGTGGCTTTTCTCAGATACTTCAATCTAGACAGAAATACTTCTTTTCAGTCCTTTAATCTGCTTCTCTCCTCAAGTTTTATCCTACTTTGCCAGGAGGTGGGGAAGGAAGAGCTTAAATTTTGAAGATTTTGAATTATTTCCTAGTCAGCTCAGCTTGATGACAGTAACACCAGTGTTCAGTTTGATCTCAATGTCTCTGTTATCTCTTTTTAATAATCACCATGTGGCACTGAAAAGCAGTCCTTAAAATGGTGTAAATTAGGGATTTTTGCTGACTGACAAACGACGTGAATTTACCCACAGATTAAAACTCTCCTTGTGCATGGGGAGCTTTTCTGTTTTTCTCTCAGGGGGTGAAGTTATGTTTACATTGCTTCCCCCAGAAAACCTGCCAGTGGCACTTCCCTCACCTTTATTCGAGCCCTCTTAGATATCCACATCTTTCCTTTGCAGCCACTGGGGACTGCTCTGCGCAAAATGAAAAGATGGCCTGAGGTGTGCAGATGTTTCCTCTGCCTGGGGAAGCTGGCCTGGGGAACCACACAGGCAGGAACTGTGGGGACAAGATGCTATTAGGGAATTAGCTGCCTTGTTTTCTCCTTGGCACTTTCCTCAGAAGAAAGCAGGGCACCTGGGCTAAGAGAGGTTTTCCTCATGAGCAGCTACATCAGTTGTATTTTTTAACATACTAATTAGGAAGTATTCGTACCTGTTGTGGTTTAACCTGGCTGGCAGCTAAACACCATACAGCTGTTCGCTCACCCTCCCCCCTCCATCTCTGGGATGGCGTAGAGAAAAGAGAAAAAAACTGAAGCCTGTGGGCTACCCCTTTGAATACCCCTTTGAAAACCCCATTGGCCAGTTTGGGTCAGCTGTCCTGGGTCTGTCCCCTCCCAGCTCTTGCTGCACCCCCAGTCTGTCCGCTGGCAGGACAGAGCGAGAAGCTGAAAAGTCCTTGGCCTGGTGTAAGCCCTGCTCTGCAACAAGTAAAACATCAATGTGTTATCAACATTAGTCTCACCCTAAATCCAAACCAACTACTGGGAGGAAAATTAACTCTCTCCCAACTAAAACCAGGACAGTACCCAAACTTTCTGTGTTGCTATCTCTGTTGGTGATGCCAACTGATAATTTGGAGAGCCATTAAGTTGTTACTGCGTGTGTTTTTCATGTGGTTATCAGAAATTTAGAATTTGTGAGCTTTATGAGCAGTGTACTGAAGATGCATGAAAAGCACAGCTTCAGGAAGGGCAGGTGGCTGGTCGTTTGGGAAAGGAGGGTCTTCTACATCGTGCCCAGCTACAAAAGGATCCCCCACATTCGTCCTTTCTGCAGTGCAGGCCAGAGTCTTTATCAAGAGCTGTGTGGAGGTAGATTTACTGCAAACACTCAATAAGAAAACTAGAATTCTGTCTTCATCAGGAAATATTTACTTATCTTTGGATCTTATCCTGCTATTCATGGAGGTGTCTGTATAAAACAGCAATTCTGATGACTTGTGTTTATGTACAAGGTAACGAGCAATTTGCTGTTCTTAAGACCTTGGTGCTGTCACCTCAAAACATCTTTTCTTTTAAACAGGATACTCCTTAGACCAGATTTCTATTGGAATAGTTTATTACTTTCTTGAGGAGCTCTAATAGGTAGCTTTTTTCCCTCTATTTCCTTCTGACAGCTTTAGAAAATGAGAACAAAGCTAATAATAGTGGTTTGCACCTACGTAAGTCCTTTTATCCGATGAACTCAGAAGTGCATTGTAAAGGCTGGAAGGATCTTACAGTCTTACCATGAACTAAAAACAATAAATTATTTCCTACCCATGTTATAGCAGAGACAATGTGATGTATGATGCAGGTGCAAGTTGGATTCCCAAGACAACACTGGTTTATGTAGCGCAAGGGAGTCTTGCAGGGTGTCAGAATTAATTTCACTCTAATTCAGTAATACTTTAACATGTACCAAATATGTGCCGTGCTCTACTTTAATGTTGATACAGGACTTGGATACAGTGATGGTGATCAGTGCTGGATCAGGATAGCGGCTTCTTATTTCTACCTGTACCAACTGTAATAGCGACTGGCTGCCTTGTACTCTCTCCATAGGCTGGCTGTCCAGCAGCCATCATTTTTTGTCTGCTTGGTAGGTGCTGGCTGTTGAGTTGCAGTACCAGCTGTGCTAAGGTCATATGTAGCTTCGTAGAAACTGATAATGTGCAAAAGAAGCTTGCAGGGCCTCTGTGCAGCATGGAGGGTGCCAAAAGCCATGGATCAGTCAGTTCTGGACACAGGTTACTTCAAATATATATATATATATATATATATATATATGTATATATATGTATTAAGCACCCCCTAGCATTCTGTGTCCCTGTAAATCACT
Organism: Oxyura jamaicensis; assembly: GCF_011077185.1. Lineage (NCBI taxonomy): Eukaryota > Metazoa > Chordata > Aves > Anseriformes > Anatidae > Oxyura > Oxyura jamaicensis. Next base: position 63,084,119 of record NC_048894.1, on the reverse strand, counting down.
GAACCCCACCAAATGAGGCCCAGCACAGATGTATCCTGACCCATGGTCCTAGCCCAATGGAGATGAGGAAGCTGAAGGCGTATTTGAAGATGTGGGTGCTGGTGGCAGGTGAGGTGGCAGGAGGTAATTCTCCTCCCTGTGCCAGTGGCCGGCAGCGGTGCCCCCCATCTCTTCTGCCTCCCTGTCTCGCTCCTGCCTGGTAACCAGCAGCCCGGCTCCCACTCCCTGTTGCCACTGGGCCCCTGGGCACTTCGCCCAGTTAACAGCTGCTGAGAGGAGCTGCTATTTTTCTCTCTCCTGCTATAATAACACCGTTATAAGGCTGCCCCCGGCCTGTCTCTCCTCTGCAACAGAATGTTGTGTGCTTCCGCATATGACTTCTGCCGGGATATTTGGGTTCATTGAATGTGATCCTGGGAGCTGCTTGTAACTCTAGAAAGAGGCCGGGGGGGGGGGCGGGGGAGGGATGTGAAAATGAAAGGCAGGCCAAGGAAAACCCAGTCAGCAGAAGGAATTAAACAGAAAATACTAAAACGGAGAAGTGGGTTTGCATGGGAAACCAGCTCTCACTGAACTGGCTGTGTGGAGGTGTGGGGCAGTGACGCTGCAGACATCTGCATTTTGCGTTCTTTTGGGCAGACTTGGAGGTGCCCAGAAAACACTCTGAAATCTCATTTTTTCACTGGAAACCCAGTAATACCCAGTAATAAAAGAGGAGTCTGTTTAAAGAAAATGCCAGAGATGCTTGTTTGCTCACTGCAGTCTCTGGACTTGATGCATTCTTCATGCCAGAAAAGATATGGGAGATTTCCAAAATAGTCTGATGTTGGAATATCCGGTGTGTCATATTTTCCATCTGGCTGTGTTTTATGATCAAGTGGTAGTCCTTTGAAAATACATGCTTCATGTTGGTGCCAGGTTCATCCAGGCTTACCCCCTGTATCCTGTTTTTTCCCAGATGTGTTTCACACAGTCATTTCCAAGTTCCACCATCACCGCATTTCCCTGGCTTTACAAGCTCCATACCTCCAGCCTGTTCCCACCTGCTGCATGTTGTGACTATACAGTGGTTTCCCCTTGACTCTATCCTACTGCTTCTATGAGCACTTCATACAAAGAAACACAGGTTGCATCAATTCCACTAATTTCCCTCACAGGAATTTTCTCTCCCTTTCTGTCTGCCTTCCAGTAGGATAAAATAGCGTAAGATTTTGAGAGAACTTTTTGCGTTCATTGCCTCACATGCTGCACTCTTATTTACACATTATAGCAGAGGATTCAAAAGAGGAATGGCATCCTGGTATCCTTCACCTCAGTCCTAGACTTCTCATTACCAAAATATGATGCAGGTGTCTGGACACACTATGCCTGTACCCCTGGACTATGTTCTAACATGATGTCGATGTTTGCCATTTGGCTTCTTTTTCAACTCAGGCAAATTTACTGAAGCAAATCCTTTGTGTAATCATGTGTGAGGTAGTGGGGAAATATCAGAATGAGGCTTTTTTTGTTGGTGTTGTTGACTTCTGCAATCTGGAGTGCACAGAATTTGACTCTAGCCTTTCAAAGGAAAACAAATAGCTTGCATTTAATTCTAAAAACAGCTCCTGCCCCAAAACACAGAGTAAATAGTCATGGAGTTGTGGGAAAGGAGGAGTGTGCTGGTGTGTTAGAATTGTAGATTACTGACAGTGTGGAAAGAAGTGCAGTGATTTATGATCATATGGAAAGGAGTGCAGTGATAATATTTGAGTTACCAGAGAAAGGGTCTTTTATCACTGAGATTGTAATCTTTTCTCCATCCATAACTCACTAGTTAGCTACAGATTAACACTATTTTAAGACACTGTTTACCATCCTAGACAGGATTGATGCATTTCCAGAGACGTGTTTCTGTGCATGTCGTTGGTAGTTTCCAATCAATAGTTGGAAGTAAAAATGAAGACAAATACTGCAGTCTTGTCTTAATCTTTCTGTGAGAAAAATTCCCTCGTCCCTTATTTAACATCAGTGAAGGGAACAGGAGAAAAAAAAAAAAAAAAAAAAAAAGGAAAAGAAAATGGGAATGTAGTACTGACGTTGTATTCACTGGAAGAAAAAAGCGTGACTTCCAGGTGCTTCCTATACACATAGTGAAAGGGGTTGGGGCAAAGGAAACAATCCACACAGTTCTGATGGTCATTGGTATGTCTTAGTTGAGATTACATATAGCTGTAGAGGGCTTGCCCTGTGCTCATGGAAGCGTATCTTATTCCTGAAGAAAAGGATTGGGTAACCTCAGAGGTTTGTTCCATTCCTAATTTCCCTGACTAGCGGATTGGTTTTGTAATCAAGGTGAGGTTATTGAATGCTTTGGAACAGTTTATGTTAGTATTATGTGTGAGATAAATCACTGTTACCTATCCCGGGGAGTAGTTTATTTTTCTGTACTGCATATAGATCTCAAAAAAAACTTTCCTTTGATCTGGGGGAGAAAAGATTGCTCCTTTGCAGCAATCAAAAATCAGGTCTCTGAAGCCATAAATGATTCCAGTGCATTTTTTAGAATGAGGTATGGCAAAACATGTCATCCATGCTTTTTCTTCTTCTAAGAATAGTCTAGTTGAATTCTTTATATGCTTGGTTACATGCCATAACTCAAGGAGGAAAATAATATGCATTGTTCTTGTTATTCATATGAGCTATACAGTAATGATATAACTATGCAAGGCAAAGATCACATTGAGCTAGACTGCACAAATTCAGAACTTTAAATATATATATATATTATAATTTCAGAACATTTTTAAATGGCAGTGAAAACATTTTTTTTCCCTTTTTTATACCAGCATATAGACATTTTGTGTATGTTTGTCAGATCCAAGCAGACCTCTTTGTTTGTAATAGTCCTGACAGCACTTATTACAATCAGTCAAATCAGTAATTTGTGAGCTCAGGATTTACAGAATAATTTTTAGAGCTAGCATCTAACAAGTCATGGTGCATTTAATCTTTTCATTGCTTCACATATTTTTGTGAATCATTCAGTTAATTTATGCAACTATTTTTATTCTTGTGGCACTGACTGGACTTTCTGATACTAATACAACTGTCACTTGAAATGGTTCTGTAGACATGTTTTACAGCTCACTGCTTTCTTCAGTGACATGAATGTGAAAACAAGGGTTTACCTAAAAATTATTAGTCTATTTGTTGTAAATTATGATGCATATTGAGATCTAAGTTCATTCAGAGGAAACGTAAATCGGCACAACTGCCTTGTTGTATGGTTCCTAGATGTTCAGCCCAGTCAGTTACCACAACTGGGAGGACAAGCATGTGAGTGGGTTGAATTAAATGGTCCTACATGGTTTTAGTGAACATTTGGCTCCCACATCCATCAGGAAAACCTACGCAAATAATGTAGTTCTCTAATTCAACCCCAAAACACATTTTCAGTCCTTCTAATAGGTTTTATTCAGCAGAAGTTTTGCCCTTAAAAAAAAAAAGAATGTCAAAAAAGGTATCATTGAAGTGGTGAATGCCATTTAACTAAAGCCTAGAACAACAAAAGCTGAAGCTTCTGACTTCTACCTATCATTTTCTTTTCCTTTGTTCATGTGAGTAACAGATAAAATAAGATGGTACTTGGAAATTCCTTACTTGGGTGCTTATAGTTTGAGTGGCAGGTCAACTTTTAGACTTCCTGGAGAACCACAGAAGTATTTGCAAAGCTGGTCAAAATTACAGTGCTTTTGCATAATGAGTTTAGTTAAGATTAACATTTTTCATAGGCAAATTTCTTTTTCTGTGAAAAGCGTATATGGGAATATACTATATTGCCTGGTGCTTTGTGCTAGCTGGTGTGTCTCTGATTCGCCCAGATGACTGGGAACAATCCGGCTCACCAACAGGCCAATATTGGAGTCAATATTCCACCTGAACTATTGCACCCATGTCATGCCATGTCATGATAGCAGACATCTATTTCTTTTGGTATTGTAAAGACACAAACATGGTGCACTGGCCCCCATTCATCTCAGAAGTGGAGCTGAGGAGTCCCTGAAGCTGACTGGGAAAAAAGAAGGGGACAAAGAAAGCAGGGATAGTGGCAGGCTTGGTTCATGTGCAACTCCATGGGGTCTGGAGATGTTTTCAGAACTGCAACTGGTCATACCTTTATTTGATTTTGGTTTTATGTCAGCTAAATGAGAAAGAAAGATGTGAAGCTGTAATGCAAAGTGATGTTCTGAATTTTTCATGTTTATCAGATGTACTGAGCAATGTTTCTAGCTTCTTCTGATCCCTTTTTAAAAAATTCTCTCCCCTACTTTTCCTGTGTTTCGGTCCACTCAGTCTTTTTTTATTCATCATCAATACCCAAAACTTCAGGTTGTTTTCTTTTTATTGTTGGTGGTGGTTCTTTTGGTGTTTATTGTTTATTTGTTTTAAAACACTTTCCTATGAGAAAAACTACCTATTAGAATCTTATCCTTGCTTTGCTTCTGTAGAATGAGCTATTTGCGAGTATATTAAAGTTAATTTTCACTTATTGTAAGCCCTTTAATGTAATCATGTATTGTAAGGAAAAAAACGCTCATATGTATGTTCCTAATCATGGGTAATTCATATTAGTTGCCTTTAGAATTCACAAGCATGTTTCTGACATGTTAATTGTTATATTGGTATCTGACTAAGGATACAAGTAACTCCTAATTTTTCCCCCTCCTCTCACTTAATGTTTTGTTTGAGGAGATCAGTGCATTTTGTCTGTGAAAAGCCCTGGATTAAATGCCACCCACCAATGATTATGTGCATGTTTCGTTTTGCCAAAGGAGGTTGTCAGACACTGGGAGAAATAATGTAATATTGATTGACCTAAGACTTTAATTAACTGACAAGTAAGTTTACAAAAACTGTCATATTAACTTTTCACATCATTTTAGTGGGGCAGAAAAGCTTTGTCACACAGCACTCATTCATTTCTTGCTCTGCTTACCCTAGGGTACGAAGCACAAAAGGGAAATAAATGTGTTCCTTATTTCTGATGCAAATAGTATTCTGCAAATATTAAGTGCAGGGAGGACATTTCTTATCAGTCAACCCTGTTTCAGCCTAATACAACCCAAATAAGTGGTATTTGACTTGCATGTTTAGATAAGCATTGTTGGCTCTGTTTTGAACTGAACCCTCAGATGTGAGGTTGGCATATGGTTTCTACCCTGCAAGAAGCCAGTGGACAGCTTCTACATTGTCGTTTACCAAAAGGTTTGAATACTTTATAGACTGTGTTTATGTGTTTTTTGGTGATGATTCTAAATCCACTTGCATTTCAACTATGTAAAGGACTGCTGTTCCCTTCCCTTTCTATTACTATCAATTTTACCCACAGCTTCCTCAGGCCAGTCCTTAAGGAAGGTTTTCCTTCAGAGAACTGCTTTCTGAGCCATGACATTATAATAAGTGTATCATTTCCCTCGTCTTTTGCTCTTCTCCCATTTCATTTTAACTCATCTTTTACCTTCGGTCTTCATTTTTTACTGAAATGCAACATCTATCAGAGCTACAGTCTCTCTCTCTCTCTTTTTTCTTCTTCAAATTTTTCTATCCTTTCATTTATTTTGTTGCAAATCATCAGACAGATGCTTTCTTCCACATGCTAATACTCCCTGCTAGAACCTCTGTTTCTGGTCTGGTCACTTTTCCTTGTTTATAGCATCTTTCCTACTAGCTGCCTTTCTGTTTCCTTTGTCTACTTCTGTCTGTTAACAGTCATTGTTAAAATTATTTTCATGTTCCCTTCAGTGGAATTTCTTTGGTAGACTTTTGTCTTTTTCCTCAATCAAATTCAGCTGTTCTTTGCTCTCAGCCAAAGCCTCTGCCCTTGTTCTTGTCTTTAATTGAGCAAATCAATTTTAACATTGAAAAATAACTAGAGGCCTCCCAGATACCTAGTGCTTCCCTACCAGGATGTAGATATCTAAAGGAAAAATGATCAGTGCAACTAACAGAATTCTGGGAGCTACTTCAGAAAGTGGCAAGTGAAGCTGTGACCACAGGTTCTTCTTGTAGAGAAGGAGTATCCTGGGGATGCAGCAATTAGTGGTCCATTGCCACTGAAGCTATGCAACTTTACAAAGTTGCTCACATCCAACAGCAGAATTAGGCTTTCTTTTTTCTTTTTCCCCAAGGGAATGAACACTTTAACATCAGCTCCTTCATATTCAATCTCTTCTCTGCCCTCTTCCTTGCTTGTTCTCAGCCCCCATTTCTCACTGTCTTTTAGAGTTCTCACCAGTCTTGTTCTTGTGACCCTGAGGCTGTTGTTCTTCCTTCTGACAAGCCTGGAGCCCCTGGAGGAATGTAATGAATCCCCTATCCCCTCTTGTGTAGTCTTTGATTAATGACAGTCTCAGCCTATCAGTTCCCAGGAACTGTGTGGTATCAGCCTGGTCTCCCACATCTGTGATTAATTAGTCAAGGGAATAGAAAAAGCTGGAAAAATCAAAACCACTCTGAAATGTGTTGGCTTTGCTTCAGCTTCAGCCTTTCTTCCTTCATCACTGAGGAAGGAAGATCTGGGTTGGACCTCAGGATCCAGGTCAGGCTCCTTCACATTCTTGTCACTCTTCCTCACCAGAAGACAGGTGTTTTTTGGTTTCTGAGGCAATGAACAAGGTTTCACATTGAAGAGATCTATTACTACAGCACTGAGCTTCCGAACACCTGCTATAAGCCTTTTAAACAACTTGTGTAGAACTGCTATCACATCTTCTACCTCTCAGCTCCATCATCACATCTGCTGGGTATGCTCATTTGTTCATACTAGGTATTCCTGTAAAATGATGGTAATTGCTGAACTCAATAATGATAGTGATACCACATGGAAACAGGCTTCTCGGCTTGATCAAAACCACTGCATTGTTTCAAGTTTCTTTCCTCTGGACAGAAAAATCTTGGTTCATACTAGAAAAATATACTCACAAGCAAAAGGAAAGAAAGGAAAGCCAAAACCCCAACATTTTTTTTTTTTTTCACAATGGATTTTAAATTCTGCAGAAAATGAAGAGATAAAAATGTATCAGAGCTTATACCTGCTAAATTTTGACAGCCGCTTCTTCATCCCACTGCCTGAAAATGAATCAACTTAATTATTCCTGTTATTGTATGCATGCAGCTGGCTTAGAGTTGCCTCTTTATCATTGGCTCCAGCTACTGTCCTTGTATGCTGCAATAGTTAAGAAGATTGAAAACTGTTTTTTGTTATTGTTGTTGCTTTAGGTTTGGGATTGTTTGTTTGTTTTGTTAGTTTTTATAATTGCAAAGTATGCAGACTGTAATAGAACAAATGATCAGGGATTTTGGTATCTCTCGTTAATTGTTTAGATTGTACCAACACTGAGCTTAAATTTACTTGTGTAGGATGGTGTATTTGGATTAATGTTCTAAAATAATGCGGAGTGAAAGCTTGCTGCAGGCTGTAACCAATGTACTAGTGTAGTGAAGTTACAGATTGCAATATGTGGAGATAGGATAGGAAAACAAAGAATGGCATTAAATTTTCTTAAAAGGACCTTGAAGTCTCTCAGGATTACTCTTCTGAGTAGTCTGGAAATATAACTGTTGATCTAGTTAAGATAATTCTTCTGCTTAAAGCTTAAAAAATTGTCTTGAATTACCTGAAGTACGCTTTAAATATGTAAAGTTTTCATTAAAGTGGTTGACAGGTTGCTTGTAAACTGAAGTCATTTCCTTTCACTTCAGAATTAGATTTTCTTTATGGCCTCCTTTGTAAGTAAGCACTTTTCGTTAAGAATGATTTGGCCATTTCATTCTACAACCTTATTTTTTGCCTGCATTGTTGATTTAACTGAAGGATATCCCTTTGTGACTAAAATGATCAAGCTGGATCTCAATAGCCGTATGGTATTTTCTTCTTTTTTTTTTTTTTTTTACATTGTACAAATGGAGCTGTTTCTTTTCAGGAACGTTTAGATAGGAAGGATGCAAGGTATGAATTGCAAAGATGTCTTCCCTCCAGTTTTCTGGCTGTTGTCTTGTTGATTTTTTTTTTTTTTTTTTTTTTTAAGTGGTCACATGTAAAAGCCAATGAATGTCTCACATCTCAGATTCTTCAAGTCTGGTTGCAGAGGGGGGAGTCTCTGGATATAGCACTGTCCAGTGAGTTGTCTTTTATCATACGCTGCAAAGAGATAGGGGAATCACACTTTGCAAAATTTGCTAATTTCTGAGCCAAATTATGAAAGCACCAAACCCAGTACATCATTGTTGGACTCATGACTTAAATCTGAGTCTTGTCCATGCAGAAGGAAGTTAGATTGTCAGATTAATGGCAATCATTTAGCACAACGTACCAACAGACACACACACCTGAGTTATTTACCAAGCAGCAATCAGTGTAACACATGCCCCAAGACAATTGAAGTGCAACACAGCGTTTCTGTGACAGTCTTTGCATCTTTCTTGAGTGACCTGTGAGAGGGCCTTTACATGTGAAAAGGCATGCTAATTCAAAAGAAGCAGTGATGTTGTGGGGAAGTTATGAGAAGTGTTCATCTTCTACCTGTTGTTCTGCAGGTGGATTGTTGTGAATCTGCAGCCTTCTGGGATGTTGTGGGGGTGATTTCTGAGAAGATTGGTGCTGCAAGTTTGTAGAAAGAGGGTTTCTGGTGAGTGGAAGGCTCAGACTTGAATTTCCAGAAGCTTTGCAGGTAATGGTTGGATGTCTTAGATGGCAGCTAGTCTTCTCAGGTCATGCTAAAGACAAACTTTGCTCTGGTATGGTATGTTATGGTATAGTAGCATAGAGAGGTGGCCATTTTGTGCTGCTTAGAGTTGCAGACAAGTTGCTGAAATGCAGTCAGTGGGAAGATTGCAGTATAGTTGGGTGTCAGGCTCTGACAACTTTCTCTTCTTGACATTGATGCCTTCTCGCTTTTTATTTTGTTTCTTCATTCTAGAGCCTAAGTGTTCAGACTTCTCCACAATCCTTAAAGGCACAAGCTTTATTTGCATAGATAAAAGTCCTTGTGGCAAGAGACAAGAGTGAGAAAAAAGAACAAAAGAGGAGGAAGTGCTGCAGAGGCAAAATAATCAGAATGTGATATGACAAAGTTCAGGTCAAATAAGCAAAATACAAAGCTAGACAAAAACAGTTTAACAAAAAAGATGCATAATTTAATGTTATGGTGACATCAACCAGAGAAATGAAAGGCAGATTAGATGGATACAAGGCTGAGAATAAGGTCCTATGGGTCGTGGCTGTTCGTTTGTTGTTTTGTTTTTTGTTTTGTTTTGTTTGTTTCGTTTGTTGTTTTGTTTTTTGTTGTTTGTTTTGTTTTTTGTTTTTTGTTTCCTGTACTGTCTTTCTCTTACTGTCTTCAGTGAATTTTACCTGTCTTAGTCATAATGCAGAACTTGGGATTCTCATACCACACAAAAGGCCATCAGATAAAAAGGACGTGATTGAAAGCAAACGTGCCCTCTGAAACCCTTGTCTCTCAGTAAGAGAAGCAAAGTGTAATGTAATTAAAAGAACTATTAAAAGAACTATCTACAGTGTTCATGTGCAATTACACTGAGTAGAGCATACCTTTAATTTCATTGTAAGGTCAGATACACACGGAGGAAGGGTTGATGCTGTCTTTCATACAGCAGTAATCAAGGGCTGGCAACTCAGCTTTAGAAATTTCAAACAGATTAGAGGATCTTGGCAGTGGTTCCCAAATGCTCAGGAGACTCACGGCAACCAACAGCTTTGACATTTTGGCCAGCTAGTTAAATATCGTTGGCTATAAACATTACAAGGCGATTGATCACCCCCTTATGCACTGGGCCTGGGGCATATATGCTTCCTGCCTTCTGTCTGGGCAGCAAGGGGAGCCAATAAACCAAGTAGCTCTTTGATGATACCTTATGAATACCTTTTCAGATCAGAGTGATGAAGAGGAATTTTCATTGTTTGCATGTTAACCACAACATAGAGTACCAGAGAAAGAAGACAAGTGTTTGTACAAGATTTTGCAACTAAGCATAACTGAGAGCACCTGTAGTCCTGATTACAGAGCTTGCAGCTCAGGTTTAATGCTGAAAAATCAGGGCAGTATGGTGGTGCTAGTTAGCACAGCAGTATAGTATGCTTAGTTTAGCAGTTATACTCTACCTATATGTTTGAAATGGCAATAATTTGTTGCTTTCTAGCAGACAGGGAATTTAAATGTCTGAACTTGTGCACTTTTTTTTTTTTTTGCATGATAGTACAGAATTGATGACTGCAGTCCGAGTATAAAACCACATGTAGTAAACTTGTCTGGTGCAACTTCTCAGCAGGCCTGAGAAAGTGGAAGTGAAGCCAACAGTTGAATGTCATACTCTCTGTGACAGTGAAAAGTTAAGCACAGTTCGCTGGGAGCTTGGACATTAGTATTAGGAGGTACTATGTTTTCAATAGGAAAGCTTGGTTTCCAGTCTCTCCCCTCTTTTCCCTTCCTAGTACGAGTATGGTTCATAATAGTAATTAATTGCAATTAATAATGTATAACTATATAAAATATAAATTAAAATTAATTCACAGCAATTAGTAGTCATTGCCAAGAAGGCAGAAAGAGCAGGAGAGAAGATAATTTTAAGCATCCAGCTTATCGCTAAGGTTGTCTGCTTAAGTTTTCTCCGCTATTCCTTTAAGGTTGTTTCTTTCATTGTGTTTCCTAAGCCCTTTGGGTAATAAAACAAGACCCAGTGATATCACTAGGAGAATGCCACTAATCTCATTGGATGGTGTAGCAATTTGTTAACATTCAGGTGTTACGTTTGCTTGGCCTTACTGTTTGTAGTTTCTGAGGTGTGACAGCATGTTTATTACTTAGACTGGTATGATCTGTGAGTGCACTCTAATGTAGTCAAGGAGGCATTACTACCTCTAAGCAATCGGATGGCAGTCAAGAGGAGTTTATCTTTCAGATGGGGAAGTAGCAGGTTCCCACAGGCTAAGCAGCTCTTCAGAAGGGTTTGGCTGCATGTGGCCACCATCTGAAAACAGATACTTCTCTATATAAAAGGCACGGTGCATATCTGTAGAGTACAGAAATCAAAGTTGTTTTTTTACCATCAAACCAAGTTTTATACTTGCTCAAACACACAGCAATGTACCTACTAGATTTGTAGGAGTGGATAGAGGAGCTCAGCTTTGTCTGGGCCAGATTTCCAAGATCTACTGAAGTAGCATCTTAATCGCAAGGATGCATGGAAATGTGGTGAAGGCATTTGCTTTCCAGCCAACAGCTTTTTGAGAAACATCTTGCTCTTCTTGAAGTAGATCTCTGGGATGGATATTGTCCCTGTAGTAAGGAAGGAGACTGTCTTCCATTTTTTAATTGCTTACTTTCAATTGCTGGCCACAGCTAAAATGAGTGTTTAGATCACATTTAGGAAATAATTTACCACTCAGGAAGCAAAAGTAAAAAACATAGTACAGGCAATGACAGTTACAAGACTAAGACTACACGTGTGAACCAATGAAATATTCGTATGTAAAGTTAAGTTTCTAGAATGATTAGGGAACTTGTGAGGGGCTAAGCTTCTGTTTTAAGATACACAAAGAAGGTGGAAGAACAAAGGAAAATGAATGGTGCAGAAAAAGTTCTTGGCCTCTGTGTAGCTGTTAATTTCTGTCATGTCTGCTTTTGGTGCTTTCTAGATGTTGGATTTGGGTGGAATAGGCCTTTCTAAAACTGACACTGTTTTCAGCCAACTTTAGCACAGCATCGGATAAATGTTTCAATGATATATGTTTCAAATGTTTCTCTGATATATAATTATTTGAACTAAAGCCAAGCAATTCTTCTTAGTTAACTGTGTCTCAGCAGTTTTCTCGGATAAAATAATTATTATGCAGATTGATGGCTGTTGCCCAGCCATCATTCATTCTCATTTTTGGTTGGCATTTTTTATGGCATTACTTCAAAAGCAATTCTGTAATATCCCTGGCAAATTTATCTCTCTCTCTCTTCTGACTAATCAACTTCTCTTTCTTTGACTGTATATGATAATAATGTGCCTGCAATGTAGAGTTCTCACAGGATTACCAAAAGGTTGAGGTTGGAAGGGACCTCTGGAGGTCAGCTGGTCCAACTCTCCTGCTGAAGCAGGGCCACCTAGAGCTGCATGCCCAGGACCATCCGCATCCGGCTTTTGGGTAGCTCCAAGGAGGGAGACTCCACATCCTCTCTGGGCAGCCTGTGAAAAAGTGTTTCCTGATCTTCAGAAGGAACCTCCCGTGTTTCAGTTTTGTGGTGGTTTCACTGTGCTAGGCAGCTGAACACCACAACTGCTCTCTCACTCCCCCTCCTCAGATGAGGAGGGGAAGAAGTAAAGGAAAGAACAACTCACGGGTTGAGATAAGGATAATTTAATTAAAGAGAAAAATATATATATTATTAAGGAAATATTATTATTAATTAAACAATTCAACTAAAGGGAAAAAAGGGAAACGGGAAAAGGGAGGGGGAAAGGGAATAACAAAACAAAACAAGTAAAGGCTATGTGGAAGTGCAGAGGAAAGAAATTACTCTCTACTTCCCACAAATGAGCGATGCTTGACCACGACCTTGAAACAGGGCCTCAACGCACGTAGCCAGTGTTCGGGAGGAGGACAGACGTTTTCACAATGAGAGCCCACCCTTCCCCTCTTTTTCCTTCTTCCACCTTTTATTGCTGAGTGTGACATCATATGGTATGGAATATCCCTTTGGTTGGTTTAGGTCAGCTGCCCTGATTATGTTTCTTTCTCACTTTTTTGCCCACCCCTTAGGAGGGTTAGAGAGAGTCCTGATGCTGTGCCAGCACTTCTCAGCAGCAGACACAACACTGGTGTGATACCACTGCTGTTCTAGCTACAAGTGCAGAGCGCAGCACTGTATGGGCTGCTGCAGGGAAAGTTAACATCCCAGCCAGGCCCAGTACAAGTTTGCACTCTCTTTCACTGGACACCACTGAAAAGGGCCTGTCTCCCTCCTCTTTGCACCCTCCCATCAGATATTTATATACTTTGATGAGATCTCCCTGAATTTTCTCTTCCCTGGGCTGAACAGTCCTGACGTCACATTGGAGAAGTTCACAGCCTTCCCACATTGGACAGATGCTCCAGTTCCTTCATCATCTTGGTGGCCCTTTGCTCTCCCCAGTATGTCCATCCTTCTCTTGTGCTTGGGAGCCTACAACTGGACACACCAATCTCTCCATCTGAGAGACCATGGAGATTCATGGTAAACTTGCTGAGGACTGAAGCAACATAGCTACAAGGCAGAACAAGGAGAGGGAACTGGAAGTGCTTGGAGGGTAAATAATAATGATCACAAGGACAGTTGCATGGCCAGACCCTCCCTCCTTTCACCATGACAGCAATGAGGGAAACAACAGACCACAGCTTGTGGCTTATCACTACTGCCCTTTAGTCAGGAGAACACCTTTAAGGCCCATTAAGGCCCAGCAGGAGAGTTGTAAGACCTGAAAAGCTCTCTGCAGTATCTACTGGCTGGTACACATCACCTGGTTCAAGCTGGCAGAAATCAGGATGTGCGTCTGCACTCTCAGCAGCTTAGGACTTCACAACTTTTTTATGCTGTTACAAGTGCACTGTAGTATGCGTGCCTGTCCTTGACATGACAGGAGTATCATCTCAGCTCAGAATCCAGAAGAGCCACGCTACTGCTGCCATGAGCACACGAGCCACAGACAGAGCGGGATTTACAGTCCTGTAACCAGCGATCGTAGTTCAGCTGTCGGGAGACTGTCAAGTGATATATGACCCTTTCCCCACCAGTCCCCCAAAATAATAATTTTCTTGTTTCAGAGCAGATGGGCTTTTGCTGTAAGCTTTGTTGCCCTGCCAGAAGTTGGCTTATTTTCTGATTACGCTACAGAAAAAATGACTTGAGACCAGATACTACTAATCTTCTGTACCTTGGTGGTGGGCTGGACTCAGCTGCCCACCAAGCTGCTCTCTCACTCCCCCTCCTCAGCAAGGCAAGGAGGAGAATAAACAATGAAGCAGATCATGGGCTGAGATAAGGACATGGAGATCGCTCACCAATTGCAGTCACAGGCAAAACAGACTCAGCTTGGGGAAGATTAATTTACAGCAATTATAACAGAGTAGGGCAGTGAGAACCAAAATAAAAACAACCAACTAACGAAACAAAAAACTAAAACCACCTTCCCTCCACCCCTCCTTCTTCCCAGGCTCAACTTCAGTCTCAATTCTTCCACCTCCTCCCCACGAACGGCACAGGGGTATGGGATCTGCGGTCAGTCCCTGATGCTTTGTCTCCACCATTGTGAGTGACTGTGAGGGCACAGTCACTCTCTGCCCCTGCTCTACATGGGGTCCCTCCCACGGGATGCCATCCTTCCCAATCTAATCCTTGCAGGCAGCAGCTCTTCAGGAACTGCTCCCACACGGCTCCGTACCACGGGGTCCATGTGTCAGGAGCACACTGCTCCAGCACGGGTCCCTCATGGGCAGCAGCTCTCCTCAGACTCCCTGCTCCTGTGTGGGCTCCTCTCCACGGGCTGCAGCTCTGGCCCAGGGCCTGCTCCTGTGGGGTCTCCATGGACCACAGCCTCCTCCAGGCCACATCCACCTGCTCCACTGGGGGCTCCTTCACGGGCTGCAGCGTGGAGATCTGCTCCATGTGGGACCCATGGGCTGCAGGGGGACAGCCTGCTCCACCAGGGACCTCTCCACAGGCCACGGGATCTACTGCACAGATGCCCATAAACCCAATACAACCTGGAAACCTTACTCTGACACAGAATAAGGTTTGAGACAAAAACACAGAAGGTGTTAACACAGGTTTTCTTTTCCCTTCCTTGTCAACCACAGGTAATGCAGGTAGTGAAAGAACAGATAATGAGAGCACTCACTACCAAGCCTAGCTCACTGGATCAGTTCAAGAGCAAGCTTCAGAATCTCAGTTACACAGAAATACTGAAAATACGCCAGTCTGAAAGAATGAACCAGGAAGATTTCCAGTCTCGTCCAATTCTGTAAGTACTGTCTTCTCTCCTAACCTATTTTTGCATGGAAGTATTAACAAATGTGAATGATGTTTGTCAGCTCTTCAGGGGGAACTGAAGTAAGAAAGCTGTCCAGGGAGCTATGCTCAAAAGCAGTAGTGCAGCATCTATCTGCACAATGTGTATATGTTTTCTTCTGCTGGGACTCCCAACTTTTTCTTTGAGTTCAGTTAAACCAGATTTATGAAATCCCTATAGGGTCTCACCTGGCTTACTTGTAAAAAACAATGCTCTGACATTTCCTGGCTTTGTATGATTGTGTTTATGAGCCTGTTTTTGTTGTCAGAAATGACTTTTTTTAATTTGTATTTTTTAAAACTTTGTCTTCTGTCCAAGGGCCTTTAAAAATTGCAGATGCCATTTCTCAGAGCCAGACAAGATGCTCAGAACAAGAGGACTGACTCTAGAAAAAAGTGGGGTTACGTATTACTGTCTTTATTGATAGCATTATCTTTGGTGTTAATGAAAAGCCATTATTTATTTGTAAATGATAACATTCTGGCAGCAAGACAATGGGATTCTCATTTCTCTGTTGTTTACTGCAAAGAATCAAATGCTGATATCGCCACCACAGCTCCTGCCTGCTGCTCAGAATACTCTTTGTTCAGTTATGTGAAAAATGGAGGCCGTACTTGGCTCTGGACCAGAGCTCATGGCTGAACTAATGGCACAGGACAGGTTCAGACCCCGCAGTGCACAAAGGATGTGCTGAGAATAGCAGGAACCTTTTGAGATCAACAGAGAAATAGTGAGGATTCCAGAAACATCAGTTGAAATGTCATGAAATCTTGACTATGTTTGAAGTGTAATGGCTCATGATTTCCCAAATCTCCTTTACAAGGCAAAGCTGTAGAGAAGGATTTGGACCAGGGAATTTGGGAATTCAGATGCGAGATGCTCATTTTGTTTTGTTTCTAAAGGATATAGATATATCTAAGTACAAGCTCCAGGGACACATTCATCCAAGGGCAGTTGGGCAACAGCAGAAGCATAAACTAAGTGGAATTACACACTTAAATTTTAATCATACCAATGTGGATCAAAGGGAGAAAGCTTCTTTTATGTTTTCAATGTATTATAAGATAGGACCTAATGCCCAATTAGAACTGATGTCACTCAGTAATGCATCAATTAAACAGTTACAAATGATTCCAGTCAGTTTTGCATCATTACACTGATCAGAAATCCCTTGCCATTCCCCTGCAATGTTTAGTGGTTCCAAGCCACTCAGTAGTGCTAAGCTTGTCACCAAAGCTTCTCGTTTTCCTTGCTTCCCCTGAGTCAGATGTTTAACTATGATACAGGTCAGCTATTTATATTTTTGTGCAGAATTGCCTAGCTTTGTTCAACTTGCTAGTGCCCTCTGCAAGCAGTTTATTTACAGTATTGCTCTGGTTAGTTGCAGCCACGATGTAGAATTTCCTTCCCTATTGTGGAATGAATGAAACAGCTAATGCAAATAGTTAAAAGCAAATGAAATGTTACCAAAGGACTCGTTTCAGATTCTGCACAAAGGCTAAGCCTAAAGGCTATAGAGGCTAACTAAATCAATAAGGTGTTTAAGCAGTCACAACTGCATTTGCAGAGATTTGGCTGCATGCATTTGCATTTTGATTGCATCCGTGATCACGTATTCTTGACAGTGAAAAGAAACGGTTCTTTCATTTTCCCATTTGATTTGATTCCGTGTACTGAACTCTCTCAAATTGCACAGATGACACGGCTGATAAAAGTACAGAATCATGGTCCCATTGTAGGAAAAGAGACCGTGAATGAAGAGAGCAATCGTGGCTGTGCTGTATATTTTAAAGCCTTACAGATATGCTAAAAGAGATTGTGCACAACTGAATGTAAAGTCAGTGGGCCTCGTTTAATTCTGCTTGAGCGTATGCCAGTTAGATGATGTTTTTTCCTGCCTTTAGCATGATAAAAGTCTTTCTTTTGCTGTTCTTTGTATAAAGTACTGATGTTCTGAGTTTTCAAGCTGCTGGATGAGGGAAATTTCAGTTAAGTTGGACTTGAATGTAAGTTGGAAAATACTGCTCTAGATCCCTGTAAATGCAGCAACCTTTTTTTCCAACAAGTAATTGTTTCTTTTATATGATCATTGCTGTTTCACTTGGAGCTCATTTTTTTTTCAGAGGGAAAGTAGAAGTCCTACAGCACAGAAAGCATTCAAGAGCTTGGGATCATTACTGATCATCCAAACCGCCGTTGCACAACAAAACGTTGGTTTATTTGCAATGGCTGTGGAAGATGGTGTCTAGGAAGGAATCCTATTGGCCTGTAGAGAACCAGAGATCTCCTTGACACATTATGTGGCAATAGGGATGATTTAATACTGGATAAAGTTCTGATGTCCATATGGAAACTTGCTGGTTAAAGATAGTTCATGCCAGTTAGAGAGCCATTGCTAAATAATATCTGGCTGACAATTAGTACATACAGGAAAATAGATGGAGGGGTGTGGATGCTTTTCAGCTTATCTTTACAGATTTCTCTGCAATATTAAAGTCACTAGTGCCTGCTCTGAATGCAGGAAGAGGTTAGGGGAGGGCATAGCTACCAGCCGGAAAGATAAAAGGACAAAACCACACAAAAGTATTTCTGGGATTAGTCTTCTGTTACATTGTAATGATTTAAATGCCTGAAATATGCCCCATCCTGGAAGGGGATTATAAGCAGGAAAGGTAAAAGTTGGATTGAATTGAACTAGTGCCAAAGAAGAGCTAGTTTCGTTTGAATAAATAAAAAAAAATAATCCAATATTTTCCAGATTTGAAGACAGGTCTGTTATTTTAGAAGCATGTAGCTGATGGCAGGATTTTGCCTATAGTGCTGAGACCAGTGAGATCAGAAAATTACCGATCATATATTAATCTATAGTTCCCTCAACCCTTCTGTCATATCAACCCACTGACTTTTGTCATTGTTACATCACAGGAACACAGGAGGAAGCCAACAGCAATTTTTAAAGCCTTAGACTTTCCTAGTTTGTTCTCTCCCTCTTTTCACAAGGCACAAACTGTTCCGTTGATGTCATCTGAAGGAGAATAAATACATTTTTTCCAAAAATACATTTGCATTTATGATCTTCCTTTAGCTCTTTGTTCCCATGTGCTCAAGCACGGGGACTACTGTAAAACTGAAGAAAGTACTACCTCTGAGCTTCTCTGTTCTGAAGACAAATACAATGCACATCAGCAAAGAGGCAAAAGATGCTCTGGCACAACAGCAAAGAATCAAAAGGCTTCCCTTCTTTCCTAGTTTCCTTTCTCCTATGGAAAGTCTGTCTTAGACACTGAAGTACTTCAGAGGGGATTACCTGTTTATTTTTGGATTGGTTAGAAATCCGTCTCTTCCTCTGATTTGTAAAGGGACTCTAGAGGACAGAAGAGGGAATACTCTGGGTTCTAATAATTAGTTTTTATTGTGTTGGTTGACTTTTTTTTTTTTTTTTTTTTTTTTTTTTTTTTTTCTCCACCCAGTAGTGTCTTATAACTATAATCTTACGATATCTTTAACACCTCTTTAATGACAGAATGACCGTCACCCAATTGCTAAATTAAACTACCTAAACGTCACACTGATGTTTTTATCAATTTTGAATGACTGAATTCAACCCAGCTAGAGACAAAGCCATTCAGTAGTCTGCACTGTGTTTTAACACAGTTCTTCTCTGCTCCTGCTCCCAGCTTTTACCTGAGGAATGGGGAAGCACATCACCTCTGAAAGGCAAGACATTTATTCAAGCACAAAATTTTTTTGATCACAGTTTTTAACTATTCAGTGTTTTCCTGCCTTAGTTCTCAATAAGAAAACAATAGTGTTTGAAATTATCCTAAAGGACTTATAATACATTTCTGAAAGGTGGCCTGTTTCTATGGTTACAATGGTTTTTGACCAGCCATATTTTCCTAGCTTGTAAATATGCAGTGGGTTATGCATCAAGTACTCCAACTATTTTGTTAATACCTGGGGGAATGATGGCATTTCTGTTTAAAGCCCTGATGTCTCTAACAGAGAACTTCCAGTGGTTTCAATGGGGTGTTGGCAGAACAAAGGTACAGGATCCACATGAATGTGGATATCAGCAGAGACCAAACTTCCTAAGAAGAGAGACATTTTTATGTTATCGATGGAATAGCACAGCTTTGCTTTCTTTTGATGATGACTGCTAGAACATACTGTCAGACAGAATGATTTTTGGTATTACCTAATGTGCGCAGCAATGCAAAGTTATGGTTCAGACACACTTCATATTTTATAAACCATCTACACATTCAGTTATTTTTTTAATCTTACCAGGCTTACTGTCAAGTTGATGTTTCAACCTGTCTTTTATGTATTCTTAATGAATCTAAGTGAGGATATAACTGATGAATTCAGACACCTCTGAATCCATGTGATGCTATATGAACACAAGCTTTAAATATTACACGCATATTTTTTCCACCTAGTTCTTGACACTTTTAACTCTTTTATCAAAGTAGGATGTAGAAAATGGATTTCCTAAAGGATGTATAATAACATTTCTAAATGCACTGCAAGTTTCTGCACTCCTGGGCAAGGGTAAAACTTGATCTTTGAGCAGTCCCCATCATCGGTTACTCTTCCACCCAATTCTGCTAGTAACGAATTAATTTAACTGCATAGGATCGATAAGAAACATATAGACATATAGAGCTGGTAATCATTTTGGCTCAGTGGCATTGCTCATTGCTGTTCTTTCTTGTTATTTCAAAGTGTGTTTTAGCCTTCTTGTGTTGTCCTAAATGCTAGTAAAGTGTACTAGCAGAGGTTTGTGCAACAAAAGGTGACAGACCCTCAAATAAGCTTCACAATGTTCCTGCAATGAAAGAGCATTATTTGCTGCACAGAAAGCTTGTTGATGCTTTATAGGAAGTCTTATTTTTAGATGCATAAACTGAGAAACAAGTAAGTTATTTGCCTGAGTCA
Organism: Oxyura jamaicensis; assembly: GCF_011077185.1. Classification (NCBI taxonomy): domain Eukaryota; kingdom Metazoa; phylum Chordata; class Aves; order Anseriformes; family Anatidae; genus Oxyura; species Oxyura jamaicensis. The sequence goes on along the minus strand of NC_048894.1, from coordinate 63,064,085 downwards.
TACACTGATGCTCTAGTGAGGAGATGTCTAGAACAGAGATACCCTGACTCCCGTGCCTCGTTATAAGAAAACTTTTTTTTTTTTTTTTTTTTTTTTTTTTTTTTGGTGCGTGTGTGGAGCAGGCTAGATTCTGACCTGGGCATGTCTCTCACTGTTGTCTCATTTGGACAGAAACATCTTGTGAGACTCTCCATCTTAGAGGAAAGAAGATGGATTTTGATTGAATCTCACAAGTGCCTATTTTCTTTCTTCCCAAGGGAACTAAAAGAGAAGATTCAGCCTGAGATCTTAGAACTTATCAAGCAACAACGTCTTAATCGACTTGTGGAGGGTACCTGCTTTAGGAAACTCAACAGTCGACGTCGACAAGGTACAGCTGAGACTTCCTGGTCTAACTTTTTATTATCACTTCTAAAAGCTGAGATGATGAGTACTGCTCTTACTAACAAGAAGCTTGGTTTTATTGCTGTCTTGACTACTTTTACTAGGGAACATCTGAAAGAATCTCCTAGTTGCAATTGTAGAATTTTCTGTGTTTCATTGGAACTGTATTTGGTTTCATCTGGAATAAGTCCAGCATTTGATGAAAATCTCAAGCAGCAGTCTGAACTTAGTATTTTCATTTCTGCCTCGGTGTCCAGTCGCCTTGTTCTCTCAGAACAAAATTTCTACCTCTGCAGGAATAGCACATGTAACTTTGTGTAGCCGCAATTTGAGTGTCTCAGAGTTGGATCATATATTTTCTTGTAGGTTTATTTAAATTATATTACTAAACAAATAACACATGTCCAGTACATTTATACATGTGATGAGCTCATTTTGTACCTTTCCCTCTAGTATTGCCTGTCCTTAGTTTTTGCCATGAATTACCGTATACATTAAATATATTATGGTGTTCAAATGTACTTTTAAAAAACACTTAGATCAGTAATTTGTTTACATTCAGATGAATAATGATTGACAAGAGAAGATTATTTTCCCAGTCCTATGAGTCATTGCTCAGTACTAGATTTACAGCTTGTTTTATATAGTAAAACTTTTTATGGTTCTTTTTCCTCTCATAGGGGCACGCTTCATTCTTAAGACAAAGTAATGTGTATATAGTGTAAATTGAGCAGATTAATTAGAATTTTATCAGAAAAAAATCCCTTTAGAACCCCTATTTTGTGAAGATTCAGATTGCTGTTTGTTTCCCAACTGCAAATGCAATGAAAAATAGGAAGTTACAAAAGCTAAGTACTGCTAAAGATCAGTATTTGAGACCTTCAAATCAATTGTGAAAAGTTGCTTTCCTCACAGAAGGAAGAATCCCTGCAGTGCCTGATTTCTAAGAAACAAGCAGGCAATTTTCTTTAATGTTGAGTGGTTATTTTGGAAAATTCCAAACCTTTATTAAAGAGTCAAGTTGCAGAAAAATATGATGCAGCTTTATTTACTCTCCGTCAAGACTGCAAACACCTATAAAGCCTTTTGAGCAGAATTTAGGGAAAGAACATTAATATTCCACTGTGACTTCTGTACAGATTTCATAGGAAGGCATGATATGTGTTTCCCTTCAGCAACATCTTTGTGGAGTGGAAGTAGCTGAAGTAATGTGTAGTTTTGTTTGGCTATCAGTAGTGAGGGTTTTTTATTTTATTATTTTCAGAACCTTAATCCAAATGACTGAAATTCTAGGGAAGAAGCAAGGTCTGTGGCAAACCTAATTGTTCTGGCAGATCTCCAAGAGGAAGACTATTTTATCTTAAACTGTTGTCAGTCCATAATTCATAGGATCAAAAACATTAGGAGATATAAATTGGTTCAACTTATTTGAGTGGACCTGATGATAATAATAAACAAAAGAAAAAGAATAATAGCAACTTGATCTTCTGGTCCGCAGTTAAGAATGTTACTGTGTACCATGCCTTGGACTGAACTGTATGGGCCACCAGATTAATTGCTTCGATGTCGTGTTTTTTCAGGGCCAAAAGAGTTCATGATTCTTTGGAAACAAAATATTTGTTTCCATGTCTCAAAGAGCTTACTTACCTTCTCTTAAGGTTGTTTGGTTTGGTTTGGTTTGTTGGTTAGTGGTTTGGATTTTTTTTTCACTTTGTCAGATACATGTCCATTTAGAAGGGCATGTTTCGACATGCCTTACAGTTGTGTGTACTTTATGTCAGTCTTCCTCTATTCCCTGAAGTGAAAGTGTAAGGTATCCCCCTTTGAAAAAGGGAGGGAAAAGACACAACAACCATTACTAAAGATGACTAAACTCAGGAAGGTCTAACACTATGTAATACAATGAACAAGAAAGCATGGTAAACACAAACATGTTTGGTTTATAAGCTGTTTAATTGGGAACGGTCCCTCTTAAGGTATGTACAGTGCCTGGCATAGTCCAAATAGTGAATAATTGCAGCTGACACAAAGTGGAAGAAGCTCCTGAAACTCGCCTCTTTCCTTCAGAGTTGCCCGTACCCCAGCCAAAGCAAGCTCTAAACCAGGCCTGTCATGATGTCAAGAACTAGAAGATGAGCTAAAGTGAAGGACCAGAGGCTTAGCAAATGATGCAGACCAGCTTTCAGATAACTCCCTGTATGTCCTACTAAAAATGGTACAAGTCCCAGACTCCTGAATGTGCCTTCCCTTACCTTTACTCTACCTTCCTATCTCTTATCCCCTAACCCACCCCACAGTACATGTGCCCTGTGCTTACTGAGGGGATCAGCAGGAGCCCCACCACCTGCCCACTACCCCAGCTCGCTTGCTCTGGAGCATGGCCATGGTCCATCCAGATTGACTTTGCACCAAAACAGGAATGGGGAATGCTGTGAGGCATCACGGTTTGCCCGTTAGGTGGCAACCTCCCTTGTAAGAGTAGTGAAATCAGGTAGCTGTTCTACCTCAGTGTGTGTACTGCTCCTTCCTATAATTCTTTTTTCTCTTGAGACAAATCTACAAATTACACAAGAGGAACCTGAACATTGCCTACACAGGAGAAGCTGAAAGCATTAAATTGCCTACTTATAAAATAATTAACTGGCGTTATTCCACAATAAAGACTCCAGAGAAAACTTCCATTAAGGCTGTTGTTTGAACGTGTGGCAGGACACACATGGTTAGTCACATTAAGTTGAAACAATTGACTTACAAAAAAACAAAAAAAATGAGGGAGAGATTTTACATCCTCTTAACAACCTTATGAGAGGAGGTGAAAAGCATTTCTTACATACAAGGCATTGGAACACATCCAGCCCAACAGATGATTCTTTGCAGGGAGCGGGACTGAAGGTTAAGCGGTGAAGTATCTATAGTCAGATCTCTGCCTTTTGTATTCCAGCAAGGGATTATTGTTCAGCAGGGTCTCTCTGCAGCTGAAATCCAGAAATACTATTATTGTCCCAGCAGGATCCTTGCCACTTTCAAAGAGTACATGGCCTTTGCCTTGCAACGTTTCACAGATTAACTGCAGTACTAACTCCTGTTAGGCATTCTTAATCAATAGGAAATGAAAAAGTAAAATCTGGTCTGCCATTCTGGTCACTGTTCAATGGCAGGTCATGAAGTTCTGCAAATCCCCACTTTGTTCTCTGACTGTGGACATGAGCTGACAGACAGCCCTCTTCAGCATTCTCCTTTCTTTGGGAATCCCTAAAAGAAAGGGGTGAAGACTAAATCAGAAGCCTACAAAGCTCTTTATTTATCTTTTTTACAAAGCCCTAAAAGTTATTTTTTTCCAGTAGAGCTAAGTAGCAGATAAAGACATTTTATTGGGAATAATAGATACTTCTGTAGCTGCCATCCAGTATATTTGTAGTTTGTTGCTGGGTGCACTCTTGGAAATAAATTCCCCTTTTAGCGTAATAAAAGATTATAGAGAAGTTGCATGTTATCAAAGTGGTTTTGCAGTTGAAGACAAGGTTTCTTGAACAGTTATATTTGGAAGGGAAAGAAAGCCTGATGATGCACACTACTATATTAAAACACAAGGCAGAATATTTTTTTTAGTAACCTGGAAAGAGAAAAATTAAAAAAAATCAAGCAAAGACAAATCTTCCATCTCTTGCTAGGATAAGTGACTCACACTTTTGAATGAGAACACACTTTGTCTTTTTTCTGCAAAAAGCTACCGCTGCTACTTTGTTCCACCCTCCGTACTCCCATAAAAATAATATTGTTCAAGTATGTGATATGCTGAGAGGAACTGGTTAACCAAAGTGCCTTTGGCATTACCACAAGCCAATTAATTGCCAAGTCTTTGCAGAGCTTGTTGGCTTTCATCTAACCAGTTAAGACCAGTTAGAGTGACAGTGTGTCACTGTGGTGACAGCACAGTGAAAGAGAAAGCGTGCGTCCACAAACATGTATCTAAAAGCTACATCCAAAGAAGAACCCCAGCTGGCTAAGGCTGAGGTGGTTGTAGAGGCTCCGAGAAGGCAGGAAGGGTTACATCCCATCACTGATGTGCCGTCTGCCCTGCTCAGCCTGGCTGCTGCGGTCGCTCAGTGGCTGTAGCTGAGGGAACCTCGTTAGTTCCATTTATAGGTTTCATTTAAGGGCTTTCCCCTTGACAGCCAAGCTGTGGTACGATGGCAGTTATTAGTGAGCCCACAGGAGTATCACACTGGATGTGTTTCTAGCTTCAAACTCTACGTCTATTAGTTCTTTAATTAACCTTGGGTTATGGGGAATGGCTGTAAGAGGCTCTGCAAGCCTTCAGAGCAAGGCTTTCTTATGATAAAACAACCTCTTCCTGAAAATGAAGTACAGAAATTTTCACTGGGCCTTTTCTCTTTCTTCTGTTATTGGAGCAGGGGGTTGAAATGGGAACAAGGTTACCAAAATGGTCTAACTCTTAGGAGGCTGAAGAAGCAACCTTTTTCAAACCCTCAGTAAAAACCATAGCCCCGCACTAAGTCAAAAGGAATTCATAATATTTTACTTTAATTTACTTTATCCAGTTATATCATCTTCTTCACCAGGTTATTGACAAGGTAGTGAGACCACGTTGGCTTTTATTAGGGAAAAAATGGTAGTTGTAATCTTAGTGTCAGAAGGATATATTGTCCTGAACAGTCTTGGAAACACCGAAGTTGCAGGTAAAGCTGGGTATGTAGCCTCCTGCTACAGTTAGTAGAGGCTTTTCTGTGGTAGACAAGGTGCAAGACGGTCTATTATCAGGTTTAACAGGATATATTTTTTAAGCATCAGGTTTTGAAATGCTTCTGGTAGAGTTCTCTGTAAAATTTCTGAATCTAGAAAAGTTTCACACACATCCTAATGATGTACAAGCTGCCCGACATATTGCTTTTGTGTGTGTTCTTCAGATGACAATCTACTGAATGAATGTTCCTGCTTGCTCTTGTTTCAAATCCCTACAAATGCTTTGTAAGTGGGGCCTTCCTCTTGACCCCATACTGTGCAATATGGTACGTACTGCTTATGGTCCTGGAATGCTTATATTTCAGCAGCTCTTTTTGTATGCATCACAGAATCATCATCTCAGGCTCTCCTACCCACACACCTTTTAGTAGTGTGTATGTCTTTGAAGCAAGTAAACAGAATCTTCCCCATCACTGTGTTGACCTTTTGCCAGTGGTTGGTAAGGTCTTTTGAAACTTTTCAGAAGAAGGGGCTGCACACTCACTAAGTGGTTTGAAATATGTGGTTTATTTTCTCCAAACATTTTTGCATTTTGACAAAATCTTCTAAAAAGCTGTATGGAAGCCCACTTTCAATTCAAGCTGAATTGCCTTTCACTGTGTTATATTGCATTGTATTTTAAATGGCTGGCTAGGGGACTTCACAGGGTCCTTTAAAAAGAAGTAGGATCTGTGAAGATTTTACTGAAGGAGCGAAGAAGTCCTTGCTTTGCTAACACCCAGTCTGGCTCTGGTGACTGTACAGCTCCTCCAGTGTTTTATCCCAGCTGTGGCTTCATCTGCTCCTGGCGAGAGCAGCATCATGGGGCTTTGTCAGTGCTAGCATTTCCCCTAAACCCTCCCTTCAGCTGGTGCTTGACACAGCATCAAATCACAGCAGTTAGAGGAGCACAGAGGCAGAGAAGCCCCCTGCCTCCCCCCGGCACTTTAACGTCTCACCTTGCTCCAGGCTTCTGGAGATTTATAGCTTGGCTGTAACAAGACTATTTTTGACAGCTTAACATTGTGATCTATTCAAAATAATGAACCTTTTATGGATGTGTTAAATTTAGCTGCTTAATGCAGTGGTTCCTTACCTAATATAATGGGTAACATAATATCATGTCAAACTAAGTCAGCTGCTTCTTGCTAGTATTTGTCCTTGGAACCAGTGGCAAAATCAAGACAGAAATGGTAAATGAATGCCAGCTATGTTAAAGCAAGTGAAATTACTGGGCAAAGTCCCTGCCCTACTTTCCATACATAACAAATATTTCTTAAAAAAAAAAAAAAAAAAAAAAAAAAAGGACAGTCTTGACAGTCTTCCCCTGCCTCATTTGAGTATCCAGTTGATAATGCTAATGAAGACATGTCAGTGACCTTTTTTAATGCCTTTATTTTAACAGACAAATTTTGGTATTGTCGACTTTCGCCAAATCATAAGGTGTTGCACTACGGAGACTTGGAAGAAAGTCCCCAGGGAGAAGTCCCTCATGATTCCTTGCAAGATAAATGTAAGTCATGCACAAGGATTGTGCTACTTTTGCTTCTTTCAAGCTCTTTATAACTGGTAGTGGGTTTTTCTTAATACAGGATGTTAGCAACAGCTCTGTTCATGAAGGTAGATAGCAGAGGACATTTACTCATGCATTCAAACACTGCTGTCCTGGTTTTGGCAAGCGTGTATGAGGACTGAGCTCAGCTTCCCAATGAGCTTATAATTTCATTCAGTTTGGAAATGTTGTGCATTTCATGGGGAGGAACACAGTTTACTTTCATTCCTCATCTAACTGCAGATGTCGCATTAAAATACTTTGGCATATTTAGAAGTGCTTCCTGTCCATGGAGACAGCTGTTTCTTCTGCTGCAAACAATCTAGTGACCAGAGGAGAAATCCACGGCAAGCAGAGGTCTTTTTCATTATCATGACAAGTGGACTTAAAGACTAACACGTTGCTTAGAGTGGTGTTGATAGGACCTCACAGTTACTTTGTTGGGAGGGGACATGCCTTTGTGACAGCTCCTACCATGAGATTTCTTGGGATATTTTGTAGGGACCAAAGTCATTTTGGAGCCCTTCAGAAAATCATGCTCTCATGAAAAGTTATCCTTAGTCCTTCAACATGACTTGTAGAGGTTCAACCTGCAGTCCCAGGAAAGTTTTTTTTTTTTTTTTTTTTTATGCCTGAGACAATGACCAGTGTGGTTCCATCACCAGAAAATGACATCAAGAAATAAAGCATTGAATAAGGAATCATTTCTTTTTGTTCTTTTCTGAACTGCCATTAGTAATAAATGTCATTCTCAGCATTATCAAATCAGACACACTTGTACAAGTATTCAAGTTGGTGGTTCCATTTCTTTCATGAAATAACAGGAAGAATAATTTTTCAGATGACAGAAGTTTCTCCAGCCTGCAAAGTGAGAAAGGAGAAAATCAGTGATGTAAACTTTTCTGTATAAAACGTTTGTGTAAAACAAAGAATTGTTTCTCTTCTCTAGTCCCCCAACCTATCTGCAGGCAGCACCTTTTAAAATTTCTAAGTGCTCCCAGACATAGACTGTGAGGGAAGGAAGAACCTGTCTAATGCTGGAGCCCTGACAGTTCACGGTCACATTCACTTGTTTTTAGTACCTTCCTCCAGGATGTTTCAGGCTTTTAATGCAGTCTTGGCAGAATGTAGGACAGGTTCTCAAATTGCTGCATTGGCGCTGGAAGGCACTATTTTACTGGATAAGGCTTAGAGGAATTGCCCTTGAAAGTTATAGTAGTATGAGAATGGCAGAAAAAGAATGAAGGTCATGCTTGAATTGCAGGCACAGTTCCTGGACCAGCAGTTCCCAGATTTGGTTGCTTTGAGCATATTTCCATGCTCAAAACCCCAACCGAGACTGCAGGCTTCACTTTGCATTTGCATTTCCCACATGCTCTTGAGACTACCTGGGAATGTCACAATCCCATTGGGACAGCAGGATCCTGCTTTAGGAACAAGTGGGTCAGACCCATGTGCTCCCTGTGTATGCCTGCTGGCAGTGCAGATCCTAATGCAGTTTGAGGAAGATACGGTTATTTCTTAAATTTCTCAGAGTTTTCAGGCTGTGAAAGATGTAAGATTTACCATACTGTGCCCCACATTAGAGTTTAATGAAACAGAGTTGAGAATATTACAAGATGTGAGATTATAATGTGGCACTATTTTAAACAAGTCAGGCCAAACTGACTTTGGAATTTTACAGAATATTTTCAAAAAATACTTAGGTGTTCTTTGGATATACACTGAATTTTGAGCTATTATGGTCTGAATATGATGTTTAATGTTCTCCATGTACCAAATGTGGTTTCCATCTCTGGGGAAGGATGTGCCTTTAGATCGTCTCACTCTTCTCACTTTTGCTGATTGTTAAGATTGTCAGCACTTGTGAACAGGTCAACAGATGAAAGAAAATAGCTGTGTAAGAAACTGGAGGGCTCAGAGAAGTAGCATAGGACATTTTGTGTGCTCCTTGCCCAGCCTGAATAACTAGTGTCTATTTCCAAAAATAAATGGTGGCTGGTTTGTTGTTTGGTTGGTTGGTTTTTGTTTTTTCTCTTTTTTGTTTTGTTTTGTTTTGTTTGCTTGTGTAGTTTTTTTTTTTTGTATGTGTGTATGTTTTTGTTGTTCTTGTTGTTGTTTTTTATTTTATTTTAATTTTTTAGACTTTTTTACTTCTGTGAATGTCATTTCTTTCTTCAGGTTGGCACAGTTAAAGAAACTGTTCCAGCTGGAACAGAAAGCAGCTACCCTCTTTTTCAGGGCTCTATCCATTGTGAGCACACTGAACCTGTGCTTACACCCTCCAGGATCTTGTAGTCATCTTCTGGTACCATTTGAAGTCTCAGGCTTTCATCTATATAGATGATGCTTTCTTGAAGTTGCAATGATAATGAATAATTTATAGATAATTTATAGATTGTAGATACTTTGTCTCTTGATGACAGTATTATATTGTGGATTGTATAGATTATCTGTAATATAATTACAATTGGAAAATTGACTTCCACTTGAAGCTTAGAGAAATTTGTCTTGATGTTTTAATGACCTCATGAGGTTTACTCTGAGAGAGTCTGAGTAACAGCAGCTTCCAAAACTTTTTATAACTTTTTTTTTTTTTTAATGATTTCTGATAATTTTTCTTCTTAAAGCAATTGGAAATGGGTCATTATAAGCCTTGGTAGTCCTCATTCCTGTTAGTACTAGAAGTGACTAAAATGCTGATGGCAGTAAGAAAAAAAATATATATATATTTGAAAAACTTAGAGGCATTAACAGAAGGACAGCAGTGTCAAGTAAGATCAAGGGTCCAATATGCCCAGGATGCTCTCTCCAGATGTCTGGGGAAGAGCAAAAAGAGGGCAGGCATATTACATTAAGTAAGAGAATGATCAGTGCGTGCTGTCTAGGTACACAAGTACACTGAGGACACATAAAAACTATCAAGATGTAGGTATATGTCTATATGAAAAGCTTTTTCCCAAGGTAATCTCAACAGGCAAGAAAATATCAGCTTTTTATCACAGAATCATCCAGGTTGGAAGAGACCTCCCAGATCACCGAGTCCAACCTCTGACCTAACAGTAACAAGTCCTCCACTAAACCATATCCCTAAGCTCTACATCTAAACGTCTTTTAAAGACCTCCAGGGATGGTGACTCCACCACTTCCCTGGGCAGCCTATTCCAGTGACTAACAACCCCCTCAGTAAAGAAGTTCTTCCTAATATCCAACCTAAACCTCCCCTGGCACAACTTTAGCCCATTCCCCCTCATCCTGTCACCAGGCATGTGGGAGAACAGACCAACCCCCACCTCGCTACAGCCTCCTTTAAGGTACCTATAGAGAGCAATAAGGTCGCCCCTGAGCCTCTTCTTTTCCAGACTGAACAGCTCCCTCAGCTGCTCCTCATAAGACTTGTTCTCCAGACCCAATGAAGCTGTTCACCAGCTTCATTGCCCTTCTCTGGACTCACTCGAGCACCTTGATGTCCTTCCTGTAGTGAGGGGCCCAAAACTGAACACAGTACTCAAGGTGCGACTTCACCAGAGCTGAGTACAGGGGGACAATCACTTCCCTAGTCCTGCTGGCCACACTGCTTCTTATACAAGCCAGGATGCTGCTGGCCTTCTTGGCCACCTGAGCACACTGCTGGCTCATATTCAGCCTACTATCAACCAGTACTCCCAGGTCCTTCTCTGCCAGGCAAAATGCTTGATGCTTGAAATTTTGTTCTGATGCTTGAAATCTTGTCAGCAAGCACTGATGCCTGTTCTAGTTGTTCTTACATATTTATTTCCTAGAACAGACTGGAAATGGTGGTGTGTGTGTTGGTATACAGTTTTAACGCCCTGGTCTTGCCTCTTTTTAGATTCTGTAGATTTTACACATCTTGGTTATAACTCATTTTCTGTTTATGCTTTTTTTTTTTTTTTTTTTTTTTTTGTCATTGCTTTTGGATTTTTTAATACAGTGCCAGTAGCAGATATAAAAGCTGTTGTGACTGGGAAAGACTGCCCTCACATGAAGGAGAAAGGAGCTCTTAAACAAAACAAGGTATGTTCCTCAAACTCTTAAAAATGCATACCCTGGAATACAAAGCTTGTCAAATTGACCTTCCCTAAACTAATACAAATATTTTTCATTCCAGCCTGCCACCTTTCTGTATATACACACACACTTTGTTTTCACCTCAGCCCATCTGAGTTAAATTATTAGGACAGCCCACTGTCCTTTACTCAGATTTCATGACAGATGTGCATTGTTATATACCCAGAGCGCATTAGGATAGTCTTTAATAGTGATGCCTTCTACCTCTAAAGTCAAACGATTTTGACTGCTGCTATAGAGCAGAGCAGCAGTGACTGTTGGTACCTACTCTTATGTTGTCTCTGATAAATAACTAGCTTGTTCCAGCTGTATTCCCCAGTGAGCTGACATACAGTGAACACAGGCACATGCCAAAATTGCAATTAATGTCCAGCTGTTGATAACTTCAAATCCATTCAGGTAGAAAAATTACTGCCAACAAAAGAATGTACATTGATGCCAGGCAGTTAATGAGGTGAATAAAGATGTGTTTAGCAGTGCATTTGGAAAAAAAAAAAAAAAAAGTAGGAGACATGATCAGCTACAACTAGATTTATGCTACCTTTCAGAATTTCAGATTGAGCTTAAGCTAAGAATTAAGTTGTACACTGCCAGAATTTTGCATGTTTTTGTTAGTAACAATTGCCACCACAGCAAGAAGAAATTGAATTACTAGCAAAGTCTCACTTATTTAATGGTGAAGGTATTCATACCATATCGTATGATATATATTAATGAAATTTCCATTGGGTTGTGCTGTCTGACCTTACAAGTAAGAATGATATCCTAATGATGTTCAGTCTGACCTAGAACCACACCCTGAGCTCTGTGAAATGGATCAGAGGATTTGAGTCATTTTCTAGTTACCTGAAATTGAGGAGTTTGGGGTCCAACTAGAAAGATATTTTGGTGGACAAAATTCTGAAGTTAAGAGTTCCTGCTTCAAGACTTTGAAAACAAAATTCATGCACCTAGTATTCAAATAAAATCTGGAGAAAACAATTCTGAGAGGAGCTATAGAAAATGAAAGGACACTGTCAAAACTATGTCACACAACTGTTGCGGCTTCATTGCTGACTTTTCTTGCCTTAACTATGGCTGGAGGGAGATATACAGAGCATCTCAATTGTTCATGTATAAGAAACAGGCAAAGATGCTTTAAATCTATCAGGATACTGTCATCTCTTTTCAGCATTAACTTTACACGGTCAGAAATCTTAAAAAGTCAAGCCAAGTGAGGAAAAAAGTCCCAGGAGTATCTTTCCTTGTTAATTTTTGGAATCAGAGCACTAATACACATGCACAATAGATTGCATACCACTCATATCTCAAGTTACAGATGAACCATCAACAGCATTTTGCTGGGGCATTTATATGATGCATATAAAGTATTTTTAGTGCTTCCTTGTCTTAACTCTCATATGTCCTCACAAAGAGGTAAGACAGGAGCAACGAAAGCAGTGGGTGTTAGTGATGGAAATGTGTCATCTTTATGGAGCAGTAATGTCTAGATAGTATTTAATGCTAAATAGCAGAGCTGCAGATCATTTTGTCCTCAGCTGTCAGCATTGTCCCGTTTCCTTGGGTAAAATAGCTTTGGACTGGTGTAAACTCCTGGCTGGGGATGGGAAGATCAGGAGCTAATAGGTAGCACATCTGCATCCACAGCTGTTGTACAATATTGCAACAATTTAACCAGCATCATAGGAATAACGCATCATTGTTTGCTGACTACCAAGTTAATGTGGACAGTGAGATGAAAAGTAAAAAGCACAGAATGCAATTTGGCTGATTTTGGTGCATGAAACCTTTCCCTTCTTGGAATTTCACATTTGGTGATATATTTTTTGAGGGGTCTTTTTGTTTGGTGCTTTCTGTGTGTGTGTATGTATGTATAACGTGTACATATATATACATATATTGACCACCTTCATGTTTATTTGTTGGCTGAAAAGAAAATACAATGGCAGAATGCCACTGCTCTGAATATAGCTGGAACTGGCAGAATGTTCATAACAAAGGCTTCAGAATCTCATCATTTGCTGGCACATGGCTATTATTCTTCCAGTGGGATCATTTAGAAATAAATAAGAGTTAAACTGAGTTGGAATTTGCATGCTTATGAAGCTGGAACAACATGATAGGACCAGACCTGAGTCCACCATTGTTCATCTTGTGTTCTTAAATTTGAAGTCCTCTTTCCTGACTCTTGAGTAATATTAATGAATTTCAAGGACATGAAATATACTAGATTTCACAGCATTCAAAGCAAAGCTTGAGAGAAGAATTTGGATAAAACATTGCTGTGTATTTGTACATATTCTTCTTTCAACCTTTATTTGCTGATGCAGCAGGCTTCAGACTTGATGCCTTTTTATTCAGCAGAACTGATTCTGCTCACTTCCCTGTTCCTTTGCAGCTTCCCTTTTATTTCATGTTGGTTGAACAAGTGCCCTGCCACTGCATGTATATGTAATTCTCTGAAGAGGTTCTTCAGACTCTGGCAAGTAAACTTAACGTGGCTGTTATCTCAGCCTTTGGAAAAAGACATTGGCTGAGGCTGTTGACAACAGAGTAGGGAGAGGTACTGAGGTCATTACAGTTGCATGGGATCACTCAGCTATAGAGACTTAAGGTAGTTTATCATAAATAGTATGTCTCCTAATGGTCTATATGAGAGACTGAAGGAGAGAGGGAGAAGTTTTGGGAGTGGAAGAGCATGTTTGCCCTCATACCACCTGCAGTAACTTTCCCTGTGGAATTGAAACCAATTGAAATTCAATTCCCTGTGGAACCGAAATGTCCAGCAACCAGGTGCAGCCTCTTTTTTTCCTGTTTTCAGCAATGTACCTCAAAAGAGAGGCACATTGTGGGTCCCAGTGCCATTTCCCCTTGCAAGCATCTAGGGAAGGACAGATGTCTGAAATGTGCAAGGGTGGAAGGAGTTAGAAGTGTCAAGGGAGTGAGTTTGTCAGGTTGATGTGGGGAGAAGTAAAGCAAAACAAAGAAAGAAGGAACTGATTCTCCTGGAAGGAAGAAATGATAGGGGAGGAAGACCAGAGACCAAGAGATCTAGATCTGGTGTAAAAGGCTGTAGTGGAAAATGACTTTGAGAAAAATTGACAAGTAGGACAGAAAACAGAAGAGATGGCTAATGGAGACTGAACAGTTTTCCTTTAGGAACTGCTCATTCCTCAAAATCCTTACCTGTCGTTGATGAGAACATAACAAAACCATGTGGGTGGTCAGCCACAGGTCAGCCAGCTCAACTACTGAGACCAATGTCAGTGTGGAGGACCAATTGGCAACTCCAGCTCCTTAGGCTTCCATTTCCCTTCATGATGAGATGATAGACATGCTGGAGCCTGGAAGCTGCAATTCCTGAGCCTTTAAGTCCCAATAGCAGCCGACAAAGAAGCTGAACTGGAGCCAGGGCTGCCAAACTTCCACTTTCCGCATAAAAGGAAGCTTGGCGCCTTCAGTGTAGGCCTTTATGTGTACTTGACTAGGAGTGACCAAACCTGTGTCCCTGAGATGTTCCTCTTTCAGGCAGGAATTTTCTCTTTTTTTCCTTTCTTTAAGAAAAAGATCTTTAGTCCTTTGAAATTCCTCAAAGGACAAATATTCAGAGGCCAGGCCTGTAGGATTGTTGACCTTCATGAAATTCAGGAATTTCATAGTAGAGTAGTAAAAGCCCTTTTTGCAATGATGTATTTCATTTTCACAACCTCAGTTGCATGACTTGGCATGTTCTGATGTCAGTAATTTATAACACTCTGTGAGGAGAAAATGCCGGGTTTGTGTAGGCAGAGGTAAATTTATTTGTATAATAAGGGATATCACTCTTAATAAGGTGTGGCTGAGAGACATGCCTAAAACTCCAGAAGGATATGTGAACAATGAGCAATTTGTTTGCTTAAAGCACCAATGGTATTATTAGTAGCTGCAGCTTCCTTGGGCATAGACTTGTCTCCTGTGGCTTGGCAATACAGCAAATTGGACCTAATAACTAAATTCAAGGAAACCAGCAGCATTTCCCATGAGATCCTGATCTCTGATCAGCCAAGATTATCCCTAAGGATTACAAGTTTTTATGATTCAGATTCTGTTCTTAATCAAAAATGATTCAAAAATGAATCAAAAAGGTTCAAAAATGAAGTAACCCTTACTGAAATCCAAGAATCTGTGCCAGTTTTGAATCACAAGATCAGGTTAGGAATCCAGACCAACACATATGCTGCAGTTCCTGAAGTCAAATCTTCTGTTTTAAAACTAGGTGTAATAAATTTAAAAGCAATGCTCTTGTTGCTGCTGGCATGCAGGGCCTGTTGTCAGCTGAGAGTCAGCGAAGGTGACCAGTATTGATAATGTGAGGTGCAGGAAACCAAGAGGCATAAGGAATGGGACTTATGATACAGATCAAAGTAGTTCAGTCAGCATTCTCCTGCTGGAGCCATTTTTTTTCCCCACAAAGTAATTATTTCTGTATCAGCTAGCTTACAGGTTGTGAAATTCTTGTAGTAGCGCTTGTAGTGATGTGTGCAGTAACCATTATAACATTATGTGCTTACTGCTGGACAGTGAAAGTTCGTTATTTATTGAAATTGGTTGTGTTTCCCCATAGAAACCTAGCTCCAGGTGCCTTTTAGGGAAGACCCATGCTTGATGAATTTACTTTGGCAACCTTTAAAATTCCATCTTTAGTGTTGAGGAGAAAAATGATGATTTTTCCTCTCCCAAGATTAATTTTGGTCTTCACAACCAAGTAAGCCAGATTGTTCAGTTTGAGTCTGCTGATTCTCATTCAGGTAAAGACAAAATGACAGAAATCTTCTGTGAATGAATAATTTCACAGATTTCCAGCAGTGAACAAAACCATCAGTATATATCAGAAGATTAACTGTCCTGAAAAGATTTTTGACATAGGGAATCAAACCTACAGAACTTTCCTAGTTTGCAAATCAATCCATGCAAATTGAAGAAACCATGGGCCTTCACAGAGAGTTTGTTGCATGTGTATTATTATGGGTTATATTGATTTTAGTCCTCACCATTACCTAGCTCAAATCTGAACTCAAAGTCATCTGTGACCAACTGAGTCAGCACTAAGCGAGCTGAGTTAGCTTCACCTGAAGCATCTGTGTTGGGCTTCTTGTGCAGTGGTCTGGTACTCCTGCACCTTTGGCCAGGCAAGGGGAGTATCATAACCTATTTTATCACTTGTTTTGGGGAACAAGGGGTAGTAAAGAACGAAAGATCTCAATGCCTGAGTGCTTCTCATGGTGCATTAACATATGTTTCTTTGTCTTATTCCAGGAAGTGCTAGAGCTTGCATTCTCTATATTGTATGACTCAAGTGGCCAGTTGAATTTCATTGCTCCAGACAAGCATGAGGTAAGTCAAGTTCAGGGTACAGAAACTTCTTTGAAGCCTTCTTAGTTCCCTTGTGGTAGCAGCCAGCTTTTAAAGAACATAAGAATGGTCATCCTGTCACAGAGTACAGGACAATCTGAACCTGAAAACAACCTGAAAGCACAGGGATTAGTATATGAGCAAGACCTGCAATTTTCATGCATATTGTGAGCTACATGTTTTCTATTTGAATGCCATAGAGCACCGTGGGATCTGAATTCCAGGACAGTATTTCTAAGCCCTACTGAAATGCATACCCTGATTGGAAAAAAAAAGATCTTGGGCGCAGACCTCACATTTACACAGACCTTGCTCATCATTTCCTGGTGTAATAAAGATTTCTCTTTGTCTGGTCTGCTTTAGACACTGGAGTATTTTGCTGTGTGTTCACTTTGGTGAACTTTATTTCAACACCAATAATATGCACAGGCAAGCTGTTCATGAATCACTGCTGTCCTCAGCTCATCTTGATCGTGCCAATAAGCAGGGGAAGTTATACCATACCTTGGTCTCAATTTCAGCCAATGATTTGTGTTCTCCAGAACAGCATATCCCCATTTTCTTCATTTCATGCTGCTTAAGACCATTTATGACAGGTGATCACAGAATGTCCTTTCTCCATCTCCATAGGTTGATGCAATCAGTCTCGCATAAAGGCAGTGTAAATACAAATAGCAAGGCACAATGGCAGTCTTCCCCCCTGCTCCTTTCTCTTACTTGATAACAAAACAAAATAGACAACATCATTGCCTTTTGGAAGATGATGAAACTAATTATGTGGAATCTAATTATGTGGAATCATCACAAGTGATTCACTCCAAGAACTTGGAATTTCCAAATAAAGATTTAGCAGAGTACCCTATATTAAAAAAGTAAAGAAGAAGTAAAGTTTTCCCTTCTTGTCTGTAAAGTCACAGGAGTTAGTTTTTCATCTGCACACTTATTTTATGGTGTCACATTTGGTCTCAGTTCAGGACACTGCCTTGAGATGATGAAACAGAAGACTGCATTTAACTTCATTATACTGTAGTGTTATTAAAGTGCATGAAATTGCATTACAAGTGAAGTATATGTAGTTACACAGCTTCAACATTTGCAATTCTGGATAAAAACCTTCAAATAAAAGTTAATTTTAGGAGAAGAAATGAGGTTATGCTCATTTGGATTTTCCTGGGTATTAATATTTGAGTGTCGTTTTCAAGTATGTTCATTCCAGAGAAAGATTTGCTGGTAAATTTTCATCCAAGAGAAACAAGCAGTAGGATCCAGGCATAATGCACCATTAGAGCTGTCACGCTAAGCCAAACACGATCAGCTTCATCTTTTAAACTGGATGTATGTTAGAGGCTTTCTGATATAAATTCTCCAGAAATTAAATTCTAGTCTATTTCAGCTCGTAAGAGCCGTTGGTCATGAAAATCAACACATTTTTCAGCTACTTCTCTGGCAAATATAGCTTAAGGTTTCAAGGGTATTTTAATGCTCTAAATGTTCAAAAACTGTTCTGCATCCTACTGATGGGCAGTAGCATTGTGAGTTATGCTAACCCCTTGCTAGTGATTATGATAACACGCCTATTATCTTTATTTTTCTTTTTGATCATGTGCAGCTTCTTTGAAACAAGATGAATATGCTCAAAAAAGGGGCTAAACGCAGTAATCTCTGCTGCTACTTCACAGTTCCCAAGTGAATATTTCCCAAAGAGCATCTCCCTTCCCCTGTATTTTTTCATGGCCTATAGAGGAGTGAGGTGCAATTAATATAAAAATTACAAGTATACAGAGCGAGCACCCATGAGGAAAAGCAAATAAGTTGTTCTGAAGCTCATGACTCTTCATCAAAGTGACTGAGATGCTTGTTGATAAAAGTGCTGGTTTAGCCATGTTGTCAACTTGAGAGATTTGATAGGTGACATCTCATGATTTGGGTAGCTTTTCATGAAGTGCCAGAAATATTAGTGCATTATGTTAGTACGCAAAATCTGTAAGGTCAGAATTACAGGGTGATTTTTTTTCAAATACTTCTGCAGTCCTTGTGGTTGTAGAGAGATTTGAATTCGGAATAGAGTGTGACCTAAAAACAAAAATTGAACTAGAATCATAGGATAATTCAGATTGTAAGAGACCTTGGGAGGTCCCTTGTTCGACCTCTTGCTCTTGGTCAGCAGTGAGCTCAGATCAGGTTGCTTGGGGCTGTATCCAGATGGATCTGGAAAACCTTCAAGAGTGGAGCCTGCACAACTTCTCTGATTGTCTGGTTCTGCTGCTTGACTCCCAAGATATTTCTTTAATAAAATCTCATTACAGAACCAATGTAATTGAGATTTGGACCTCATTCTTGCACACTTAAATTTGGCAATACCCTTAGCCATCTGGAGCTTACTGCTAGCCAGAGAATTCAGCACTGTGAGATCACTCCATCGTATTTGTTTTTCATTTGAATACTAATAGCTGTTTTCAACTACACAGCAAAAAGGTGGATTAATCTTATCCTTGATTTTTGACAGAGAAACTGATGAGGGAGGCTATAATTAGGTTTCATTGGAATTTTATGAAAATGAATCTGTAGTAAAGTAATTTTTCAGTGGCTCTTAGTCTGTTTTGCATATTAAAAAGAAAAAAAAAAAAACTTCTGAATGAGTGCCTCTGTTTTTTCCACCATCTCATTAGGATTTCTCTGCTCAAAATGTGCAGGAGTTTAATTAGATGCACTTGCCAACATGGAGATTAAAGAGGAAGCCCCTTTTCCAGGCCACTGCACTCATCTGAATTGTGGCCAGAATTTGGTTTCTGTGGGCCTGAATGAGTTATATCTGGAAGAGGAAAGAACTACATAGTTCTGCTTTCTGGCTCACTACAATTCCTCCCTGGAGAAAGTGCTGGCCATACTCACTGAGCAGGTGATGGATGATTTACATCAGGTGCTGCATCTGTTGAATGGATGCACTGCACT
The DNA here is from genome assembly GCF_011077185.1 of Oxyura jamaicensis. Lineage (NCBI taxonomy): Eukaryota > Metazoa > Chordata > Aves > Anseriformes > Anatidae > Oxyura > Oxyura jamaicensis. The sequence continues at coordinate 63,044,974 of NC_048894.1, read as the reverse complement.
TCTGTAACCTGAGCAGAGCCTTTTGCCTTTCTGTTCCTTTTCTTAAAATGAATGCTGGGGAAACTTTCCCAAATAAAGATTTTAAGTTGATAGTAATAAATAAAATAAATAAAAGTAGTATGTTTTAAAATAATTACATTTCTAGGATAGCTCTTTTCATGATATTCTGCATACACTCCACAAAAGCTGCATACTTTAAAAGTCTTCAGTGACATACTTTGAGGGCCTAGAATAGGCGAGGTAATCGCTTCCTTAGTACTGTGAGCAGGACAGCCTGAACCATCAAGTCTTTTCTAGATAGCTAATCTCATACTAAAGCTGCAGCATGGCTTTCCAACACCCTGGGTGAAATCCTAGCTCTGCTCCTGTTTCATTATTGACTTAAATGGGTCAGATTTCACTTTGGATGTTGAAGTGTGTAACTATCCTATTTTAAATGCATGCCCTTTTTCTAGATGAAGACATACCCCAAGAGGGGGTTTTCTCTCTGTCTTAAAAATAATCTTCAGTTCTGCTCTATGATGAAGTCAACTGTGACTATCTTTAAACTTGGCGATATCATGTAGTAAATGGTCAGCTAAATTTAAAATCCTTTATTTTTGGCATCAAATCTAGCAGAAGTATTTGTAAGACAAAAATGTAGTTACAGTTGATTTAATTTTCTCCTGCAAACTAGGACACAAGTTCATGATTGCAATCTTTATTTTAGATGGTAGCATTTGAGTACTTCTGTTCATAGTTGCATAAACAGTAGGCTTATAGTAATAAATGAAAGGGACTTGTTTGATTTAAGTTGACAGTAGATCACCAATCTCCAACTATTTTGTTGCATATTTAAAATATTCAGCCATGTTTATCTCAAGCTGTTAGTCATTGAGAAAGATAGCATCTCCTATTAGGAAAAAGTTAACAACAAAGAGAAAGGATTTTAGAGGCCAGTTCAGCATTTGCAGCATTTGGAATTACAGCAGGTAGCTTGGCATTTAATTTTCGTGAAGGACACAGCATTGACTGACTGCAGTTTTTGCAATATGTTACTGTGTGCTATGTAAAATAGTGGTAAAGTAGGCATGGGTATGTCAATGGGAGCCTATTCCCATACATGTCAGTTGATACCACATTATTATGTCTTGTTTTGCTGTAAATTAGATAGTTGGTAGAGGATTTCTTGCAGAAGGAGTAAAGGTGAGTTTTAGCTGGTATTCACCTCACCTACCTTAGCTGTTTTGGAATTAAAAGTTTGGTGTAGGATAATCAGGCTCTCTTCTAAGTACTGGGGAAAGAGAAAGACCGGGAGAAGGAGGCATCTCCAGATGTTCAGTGTCCTAGGTTAGGTATTATTCTTTCTCCCATAACTGTTGAGAACAAGAAGCTTGGAGGAGATACCTAACTGTCCAACCACCTACATGGTCTCATTTCTTCTCAGTTTAAGGGAGTTTTTCTATTTTCTGAGCACATCAGTGGAACATGCCTTCTTCATGATACAAGCTGGCAGAACGAATCAACCTCATTTTAGGTCTCCTTGTACATCCCTGAGGGAGCAGTAACTGTGGAAGACCAAGCCAGACAAACAATTTGTGTGCAGAAAGTCTATTAATGATAATTTTTATCATTTCCCTGTGCAGTATTGTGTATGGACCGATGGGCTGAATGCCCTCCTTGGGAAGGATATGTTGAGTGATCTAACACGGAACGACTTAGACACGCTGCTCAGCATGGAGATAAAGCTACGCCTCCTTGACTTGGAAAACATACAGATCCCAGATGCTCCCCCACCTATCCCAAAGGAACCCAGCAACTATGACTTTGTTTATGACTGTAACTGAGGCTGCCATTGAAACTTGCTTCAAAACTGGAAGTATTATAACTGGAGATATATATATATAAATATATATATATATATATAAGAAGAAGAGTTTGTGAGAAAAAAAGAGAAGCCGGTTGTGCACCTTGGATTTTGGCTTTGGGGAGGAGTGTAGAAACACTTGCATTCCTCCCTGTTCCCTGCATCCCATCCTTCCCCATTCCCATCTTCCCCATTGCTCATCCAAATCCACATTGCTTTTATTAACTTTTAATTGCAGGCCATTGGCCTTGCTTAAGGCAAAGACTGCCACTGAGAAGCACCCTCCCAAGGACTTTTTTTTACATTTTTAATACTGGAATAGACATTCTTAACTAAAGGATGATGTTATCAAACTGCATGCCTGTGACACCCACTTGGCAGGGCAGAGGCTTTAACTGGAAAGAGGAGGGAGGTAGGGAGCAGAAGCAGCTACTGTAAGCAGAAGATTTCCCCAGGCACTCCCAAGAGTCTGCTCACAACTGAATCCAATGCAATGACAAAAAAATGTTAACTGCTTCCCAGTACTCACGCCATTCGTCACTGTCATTATTCTTTCCAATGTCATCTCAGTTCTCGTCACCAGCCTTCACCCAACTGATTGGCTCCCACAATGGAAAGTCTGCAGGTTTTTGCTGTACCATATGCTGCAATGCTGCAACAGCTTTTAACTTCTTTTCCTCCCAGCTCTTAAATAGCCCTAAACTAGCAGATCACTAGTACAAACTGTGTATGAAGCCACTGTTGTGTCCTGTCCCTGTAGCATTCCCTAAGCCTCAATTGCCTCTAAAATTGGCTTGTTGCTATTCAAAGTGATTTTTATTTTCTTGGTCCAAAGTTCAATAGTAATTTCCACAAATTAATTATAACTGCCAAACATTCAGGTTTACATTGTTGTCATTGCTACAGTGTTAAGAATTTGCAAGTGATCAAGGGATTTTTTTTTTGTACGGGTTCTAATTTTTTTATTTTATTTTGCCAAACAAATATATTTAAAGAAAACTAATTCCATTGTGAGTACTTTCGGGGGGCAATATTTTTACTTAATTTCCATTTGGAACATTTGCCCTGGAGGGAGAAAGCAATATTCCCTTCAACTTTGCTGTTGAATAAAAATCTGAGTTGTGATGATTCTTGGAACATTGTTTTTCTTCTGAAGTTGTCTTTTATTCTTTATGGTTGCTAGCAATTCTCAAGTGTTTGTTCCAAAGAGGAGAGAGAAAGGCTGAATCTTTCTCATCTGCATCTGATTTAATTTAATTATTCATTTGTGGTGACAAGGATAAGGTGAGTCCAGTATCTCCACTTGCCATAGGTACACAAGCCTTCCTGTAACAAGGAGCCTTTCAGAAATCTGAAATCAAACCGCAGCAGCGTTCTCATGGTCAGTTCAAGGTGGCTGCCTTGAGCATGTGTGCTAGCGGACCTGTACCTGTGCTTCCATTTACTCTCCATTTACTGTGGAGAGGGTTCCCTCCCTGCTCTTTCTTTTCTTCTAGGTATTTCACCAAGTTCAGTCTCTCGTTAAGTGCTGCGTCTAGATCTAGAGGAACCCACCAGCACTTACAGCTGAAGACAGATTTTTATTTGTGAAGGTTCCTCTCCTGCTCAGACCCAGCCAGGTAAGAGCCAAACACTGCCTGCTAGGGCAATCAGATGTGGTGATCTTAGCAGGAACGCATCTGTGTGAGAATCAGAAAGGAGCAAACAAAAACCTTCCCCCTGAGGATGAAGTGAGCAGGAGGAAAAGGTTAGACTTGGCTCCCCCACAAAGGTGAGTGCCCCAAATTGCAGGCATGCTAAATTTGTCACCCCCCACGTCTACCTGTGCAATAAGAGAGAAGAGGCTTGAGCGATGCGTTGGCGTAATAGCCCATGCAGCTATTTTAAAAGCACTCCCACAGCACTCTGAAGGGTCACGGTGCAAACACGAATCCTGCCTTCAGTTTCTAGAGCTGTCATACAAGCTTTCTTCACCATTATGAAATTTCAAAAAAAAAAAAAAAATGTTTAATGATGAACAAGTATCCCGCTGCTTCCCATTCATTAAAAAAAAAAAGAAAATGGCAAATTCAGTTGCTCGTGCTGTTGTGTGTTCTAGAAAAGCTTTTAAGGCTTCCAATTCAAAGAGCTTCAGCAGCAAAAACAAACAAAAAAAACTGATGAAGTTTTACATATAATTTCAAAACACTAAGTGGGTAATTGCTTGTAAAAGCTATAAAGGGGAAGAGAATGAAAAAAAAAAAAAGTCTAATTTTAGCTCTTGTTTTTTGAAGTGACTTTTCCTTTGGAAGTTAATATATTCCTTTACAAGAAAACATGAATCAATAAAAATATGCATCTTAAGTCAGCTCTTTGTCCTGCTTGTAAGGACAAGGAGAAGAGCGGCAATGCAAAGTAATCCTGCACAAAAGAAAGCTATGTGTCATGGAAAGAGCGAGCTCTCATGGCTTTCATTACTTCTTTTCAGAAGCATTTTTTTTTTTTTTTAGCATAAAGAACACTTCTATTAAACATTACAACTTGCAGAGAAAATAACATTCTCTTACAAAGAGGCAGGTATGTGATGACTGCCTTTTGGGTTGCAAAATTACTGTGCGAGATCTTGGTTATTTTATTTGTGAAATCTTCTTCATGCCCTATCCAGGACTGCATTTTGCTCGCTTGGGGTGCTTGTTACCAGCGTTTCTCTGCTACCAGTAGTTCCCAGTAATGCAGGCAAGTCACATGTGTATGGGAATGTGCAGGCTTATATGAGAATCTGGTGGGATCCACTGTCCACTCTTGTCTTTGGCAGGCAGCTGAGCCACAAGGGTGCTCTACTGCCCACAGCAGCCTTGTAGCTGGCCACTGAACAGCTCATAAAAGAAGGAAGGATGCAAGGGTGGAAGACCAAAAATCCCCTCCTGACAGGGAGGAAGGGTGGCATGTGCGTGAAATGTCCCTGAATGCCCATCTGCTCTGTCATTGTTTATTGTTGCACAGGGCTGTGGTGGCTCTGGTGTGCCCAGTTCTGCAGTGGTGGAAGCTGATCATCCTGAGCAGTAACCAGAAATGGAGGGTGTCTGGAGGAGACAAACACTCTTTTAATGCCATATCCCTGCCTTCCTCTCTTTTGTTGCTGCTACTGCTTGTTTATTGCTGACAGGTAAATACCTGTAGCTTCACTGTCATGAAAGTCACTCATGTAAGGAGTGTAATAAGATGAATGTGAGTAGTTTTGTTCCTCTTGAGACCAAAAGAAAAAAATAAAATAAAATAAAATAAAATAAAATAAAATAAAATAAAATAAAATAAAATAAAATAAAATAAAATAAAATAAACAAAGTCTAGCCCTTAAATCTTGCCCTTACCTTTGGACATCTTATGTGTCAGAAACAAACTTGGAACTGTGAGCACCTGACCTAAGAAAAAAGCTCTTTCCTTTGCAGGAGCATCAAGGAGCTGGAAGTAAAAAGGATTTCACATCCCCAGGACCTCTGAGTGGCACTGAGGAGAAAAATCCTGCAAGACCTGGAAGACATTTGTAGGACAGAGCCTGTATCGTTTACACTGGCTGAGTTGTCATTGCTTTTCCCAGAGCTTGCTAAATTTGACAAGACTCACTCAGTGCTCCCTCACTAGATGATAATTATATTTGAATATTAAACATCCACATGGCTTACACAAGTTCCCTGATTAACAAAGCACTTAGGTTTATCCCCATGCAGCAGAAAAGACTTGATTTCAATTTGATGAACAGGCACCTAAATTTAGGTGTGTGCTCATGGACCTGGCTGGATGAGGGTTGTGTGAGCAGAAGGGCAATTTTAACAGTTGCTGGGTTTTCATGGCATGCTTGCAGGGAAAGCTGGTTATCACTTTTCTGTGTGATGTGTAACTGGGCTGGGTGCCACTGGTTACTTCAGGAAGCTGAAGGAGGTACTGCCTGATTATTCAATGCCACTCCAGCTGCTTCACATGTCTTTGGGACTTACACAGAGGTAAATGATTGAAAGGGGTACCCCTTTGGGCTTGAAATCAGGCTGAAACTTGAAAGGAGAATGGTATCAAATGCACAGTTTTGTTGGGGCAGGAACATGTGTTAAATAGATGTTGGAAAAGGCATGATTTTTTATTGCAAGGTGATTTCAAAGTGCTGATTCAGGGAGCTCAGTTCTGCAGCAGCCTCGTGAGGGCAAGGTTAAAAGAACTGGAGGCAGCTCCAAACCCATTTAGTGACATGCATTTACATTTTCTGTTCCCTTTGAGCTGAGAGGCCTTGGAGGTCTCTGAAGAGCAGAGCTGTCCTGGTGATGCTTAGCTTGCAGAGACATGCATAGGGCACAGGAAACATTTCCTTAGCCATCCTTCTCCTCCACTTGGAGAAATTGCTATAGAAGGGTTTTCTAAACTGATGCATTTTTTCCAACATATAATTTCTCTGCAATACCCCTCAAGTTGTCATGTGGGGTTCATTAGCTTTTGTGGCTTTATACTGTCTTGAAAAAGCCATACACCAAACCCATCTCCCATCTTATTTGTCTCCTGTTTATCAGCCATTTCCTATGAGACGTGGCCCATAGGACAGTCACGGAGCCAGGGGACTCAGAGCAGCCTGTCCCAAGGAGGACTCTGGCCTTGACTTTCAGCCTGGGGAGGATATGGCCCCAAGTCAGCAGTGCACATGGGGAGGGGAAGGCAAAAGAGACACCAAATATAACTTTTCCAAGTGATGCAGCCAAGGGCAGACTTTCTTTCCCGCAACACATAAGGATGTGTCTTGAATGACTTTATTTCAATTGTCATTAGAGGATTTTGCAGCCTGATTGAGCACTGCACTTAAACTCTCCCTTGATGAGAGCTCGTGAGTCTAATTTTAATCTCGTTGGCACCTCAGTGTTCAGCCTAAGCTGACTGTGTTTTGGTACTCCGTCAGGTTGCAGTGGGGGGAGGAAGGGTGGTTGTCTTTTGCTTAATAAGAGGCAGTATTTGTTACACAAGTTACATCTGTATTCTCTCAGTTTCTCTTGAAACATCTCAGATTTGATGTCTCCTTCCCAGGGGGTGTGGACACCTCAGAGAGCTTTGCTGTTCCACCAAGCAGGCCACACAAAGCCAGGAGAAGTGACGTAGGGATCTGCCAGGCTTCAAAAACCAAAGTCTTATGTAAATGCTTAAAACGAGGACACTGATGATGCTGGTGGCTGTGGAGGGAGAAGCAGCATACTGTGCAAAGCTGCTGACTGCTTGCATCTTTCCTGGACAAAAAGGCTAATCCACAGGGTTTTCCCAGGGCACAGCTCCCTCCACCAGGCACCCACTCCCCCCCTTTCTCCCCACAGGCAGCAAAAGCCTGGAGTATCAGGCTTTTGTATCAGGCTCCCAGCTCAAAGGGAACAGTAGCTTGGAGCTACAAGCAGGGGAACATGTGAAAGGTTCCTCTGCCAGCAGGATGACATTTAAACAGTGCCAGTAGGATTATATCTGCTGGTTTTTATTTTTTGTTTTTCTTTTTTACTTGCGCATATTGCTCGACTCACGATACCCTCTGTCAGCCTTGGACCTGCCTCAAAGCCCTGGGTTTTCCCCCTTGCTGTCCCAGGGTCAATGCAGTGACATCTCTCCACCATCAGACCAATCACAAATTGCTCAAATGCAGCCCAGGAGAGCCAGCTTTCATATAAAACACAAGTCTTATGCTTCTCAGGTTTCCAGTACAGTTCAAGCTCCCCTCAAAACTGAGGCTGAGGGATTGAAATGAGCTTGCAGGTGGCTTCTTCAACATCACATGAGGTTATGCTGTCAGCCAAAAGCTTTTATTTTGGTGAGGACCCTCACAGAGTCCTCCACGTTAATTTTCATACAACCCATAAGAGTTTGGCATTTCCCAGCCTCCAATTTCTTGTCAGATCCAACTCCTAGGTCGATGCACAATGCATACACACACAGGGTACAAGTGCCTCGTATCCCTCTCCCCCCCAAAAAGTCTAAACCCAGCACATTTTCAGCTTGACTGTGTCCAGTGCTCCAGTGATCAGCATCCAGATGAGAGGGGATGGAAAAAAATCAGAGCCAGGGCCACCCTGATGGAGGCTGGCAGGTTGGTGGGGATGCACAGAGGGGAACGTATGGGAGGGGAATGTTGGGGTAACTCATATGAATTTAGCTGAGCTGTTGCTTTGGGAGGGAACCTGAGAAGCTAAAGCAGCTAAAACCTGCTGCTCAGGGTGCCATGGGACACGGCCTCCTTTGGAAAAGTGGTAGAATTCCAGGCCTTTTTTTTATTTCTGAGATTTAAAGCATAGTAAAAAGTTACAACTGAAACAAAATATGATTTTTGTGGATTGTTTTTCACCATCTATTAGAAATTATATATTGTAGGATTTTTTTTTCTTTTTTTCCAGGAAACAAGCCAAATTGCGGAAGTCTTGATACCCTCCCTCAGATCAAAAATGCTGGTCTCTGCATAGCCCCAGAACCTCTTTCTAGCAAACTGGTTTGATCAAGAAAGTAATTCAACCTCCCCTCTCCCCAGTTTTGCAGCATACAAAGGAACGGCCATAGCCATGAATCAAAGCTGTGCTCATGGAGGAAAAAAGAAACAGTGACTGCCTTCATTTTTTAGCTTGTTTTTAAGCAAACCCAAGTCACTTTTAAACTCCCAGACTTCAGGGGGCTTCTTAGCTACAGGCTTTTGAAGACAGGTTTCTGAATTAAGCTAATTAGTCAAGTGCTAGCAAGTATTCATTTGGATACTTCACCCTGGTGGGGAAAAAGAAGAAAGTGATATGGATTTAACAATTTTGTTCATGCAGAGCAGAGAAATGAGGCACAGGCAGTCGTGGTGCTGTGGTCAGCTTGGGCCTGAGCACCAACTTGCTCTTGCTGGCCCTGCATAGTGCCCCATCCACCCCAGGATGGGCACCAAGCTCCTGCCATGCCCAGCAAGCCCTCAGCAGTGGCGCACTGCTGCCTGCTTTCCATTTTCCAGTGCTTTGTGCTGTTTAGTTTCCTGGAGTCTTATACCATGAAGACCAATCCCATCAAGCCAGCAGGAAATGTAGGGGAGGAGTTGCTACCTTCTTGCATTGTGATGAGGCTTACTAGACCCTCAATTATGGTTATCTGGGGAGGAGAAAGCAATTCCCACTGCTGCCAGCATCCATGTCATCCATGCCAGCATCCATTCGGGCCCCATTGTGGTGGGATGGGGCTGAAGCTGCGCTTCCCATGTTTTAAGAGAGGGAAAGGCATAGCTGTCACTGCCTGGCTGGCCAAGCTCCTGATGTGAATGAGACTGTCTGCTCCTACTGTCTGCTCCTACTGTCTGCACATCAAGGCACCTGAGGTACTGTAGGAGCACAATTTTATGCCAGGTATCAGAGAAGGGAAAAAGTGACAGTAGGGTGAGATGCTCCCCATTTGTTAACAGACTAGTAATTCTCTTGCTGACACATTAACACATTAAAAAGGCATTTTCCAGGCTCCTGAAAGTGTCAGTGAAGCCCATTTCCATCAGCCGTATTTGCAGTTTCACAGCTTCCAAGGCATGCTGACACAGGCTCTGTCAGGCAACAGTCCCTGTCGCTTAGCCAGCTTCGTAATGCACTGTGCCTTCTTCCAGCAGGCCATGAATGGTAAATGCCAAGATAAGTGCACCCAGTTCATGCTTGGACTATGCTGTGGCCCTATGGCAGTGTCATCTAACACAAGCCAGAAGTGCAGCACTGGCTGCAGTTTGGTCCAGGATTTATTTAGGCACCCCAGCCGAAGATGCTAAATGTTCTTTTGCTTCCCTGATGTGAGGAGGATTTGGGCCAGGCTGTGATTTAGTCCTGAAATATTCTGGAACAAAACCTCAGAAGTTAATATTTTGGGGAGATAAATATGCTTATCTTCAAGGAAGTATCTGTGTAATGAAAGTAAAAGAGGATTTGATTCTGATATTACAATGAAGATAATAAATATTCATCTCGGAAAGACAGAGGTGAGTGCGAGGATGATAAAACAGATGTGCAGGTCTGGAGTGACAGGTATTGAATAACTCCGAGGAGGACCCTGGGATTTAGAGAAGGCATCAGGAGATTTAATGTCTTGCATGAGCTGTTCCCTGCGCCCGGGCAGAAGGAGGTCTGTTCTGTCCTGGCGAATTCCCTGCCATGAGCACGAAGAATAGCTCTGAGCAGCCCGTCACACCTGGGACAAACGCAGGATTAATAGTGTCTCCTGCTGGCTTGTACCCTACCAAATGCATTGTGGTCTGTACCTCCAGGGGATGGGAAGGTCTTATTAATTAATTCTCTTAATTCAAGCACCTGTAACTGATTTATATGCAGTCTAGGGCCTGATCCTGCAGGATGTCAGCTGACTTTGGCAAGGCACAGAGTTTTCCAAATCCCCAGCAGAGGGGAGCTATGGGATCCTGTGCAGCAATGATAATTGGGAAATGCAAATCATTTTCACCAGTGCATCGAATATATTGCATTTTTTGCCCATCACTGCTGCGGATTCACCTTGTTTCTTGCAGTGAGACTGTGCTCAGTGTCACTGCCTGCCATCACCCTAGATGCACCAACCCTGCACGCATGGCTTCCCTGCAGGGACGGTCGCATCCTGCCTCTCCCGCCTGGGCAGTCACTGGCGAGTCCAGCCAACCTTAGCAAGGACATTTTCTGCAGGAGCTGGTCCCACGCTGCCCAGCACCCTGAGCCAGAGCCACATAGCTCTGCTGCGACCACTGTGCTTCAGGATGGCCAGTGAGGTGCCCCATGCATCCCTCAGGGCAGTGCTGGATGTAAATAAATGTATTTATTTATATTTGTCTATCTAGTCCATGAGGCAGAGGTACAGCCATGAAAATGGCATTTATTTAGCTTTTAAAATTGATCTAGACTGATCCTGTCAGGCCCCTCAAATGGGAGGCTTGCTCTTATCCTCGCACAATAAGATGTTTCAAGATTATTGTCCTTTTCGATACACATTGAATCTCTCCTTCCCTTTGTATCATGGAGACGGCACAAAATCATGAAATCCTTTGAATTAACTATTGCAGATAGGTAAAGTAACAGATAACATCTTCTTCCTTTAGTCAAGGGGGAAAAAAAACCCTGCTTCTGTGTTTTTCTGTCCCTGTAAATGTATTTTCTAGATGGTTGTCTCTTCTCCCAGGATGTACCCAGTGTGTGCTCACGCCTGTCTGCCGGCAGTTTTCCTTCAGCAAAATCAGCCTGTAATTCTGCCTGCACCCTGCCCTTCTCTGAAATTGCTGAAAGCACATGTTTATGCTATGGCAGCATTGCTCTGTGGCATGTCACAAGTGCCCCCGCACAGGAAGAAGCAGTTTTAAGAAGTGACAAAATAGCTGCATGCAGGCAAAATGAGCCATTCGGTGAAATACAGTAAGTGGCTTATCTTGGAAGGGTTTTTCTCCCTCTTGCAGATACCTTGGGAGAGAGCCAGGGTGTGAAGGGAAGCTGTGGAAATGGTGGCCCTGGATAGCTGGAGGGGCTGAGGCCCACCAGCCAAGCCCTGCAGGCCAAGCCTCACGTCCGAGTGACTGCACCCAGCCAAAGGGAGCACTGCCTGAAGTAAAGGTGAGGATGGAAAGCATCTGTAACACATACACTGTGTAAACAGTGGCAATTAGTAGGTCAGATTTTCATGGCTGAGGTCTTAGGTCCCAGCAACTCAGCACTGTAAAACATGCTAGACTTTTTTTTTGTGGGATGGGGTTGGAAGATTTGCTGGGTACCCTTCCTATTGCAAATCCAAAACAGCATTTCAACCCATACTTGGGAAGATTTACCTTGCTGAGAGGAAGGGAATGATTCATTTTCACTTGGGCACCATAATCTCACACTGTCAGGTAAGCTTTTCTGGAGCAACAGCACACATTCCTTGGGCCTGACTGCTCACTGACTGTATTGTGGGGAGTGAAAACCACATCCAGGGTCACGGGAAGGCAGCTTTGACTTTGTCTCCTGATGCTCTCCAGAGAGCCACAGCCAAACCTGGAGGAGTTGTTGTGTCCCAGAGCACTCTCCCTCCTGCATCCCAGTAGAAACGCTTAGGATCCTCTGCAGAAAACAAGCCCACCCTACAAGGGGAGTCCTTCAGTGAAGTGAAGGACCTTGGAGGTGCGAGGGAACACAGCAGATGCTGTCACAGGTGCATAAGAAAAGTGGGGGCTTGGGAGATGCTGCAGCAGCTGATGCGCTTGGCAGGAGCAGGACTGGGTCACCTCTCTGAAAAGACGAGCCTGATAAATATAGACAGAGAGTTTGGGATAAAAGTTACAGCTTACCTTCATCTGCATTTATGATAGTTATTCTTGCTAGTCATCAAAAGAAAATGCTGAATGTAGGATTAAAGCAAAGAAATGATGTAGACACATGAATTATGAATTTTTCATCACAAATTATTGCCTAAAATAGTGTGATGCACCAAATAGATCTAGGGCAAGTGTTCTCATAGATCTAAGGCAAGTGTTCTCTAGCTTTGAAGGGCTGGAAATGACACCAGCTTCAGAGAAAAGAAAAATACTTTATTTCTGTATCTTTAAAAAATTGGGCAACATTCCCATTTGACATCTAATAGTTCCTAATCTCCATCTGCAACTTTTGCCACAGCAATACTTCTAGGTTTTGGCTGCTCATCTTGAAAGGTTTTGCAGGGATTTATTTTTCAGAAGGTCAGTGCTGAACATGTGCCAAAACCCAGCTGTCAGGAGGATTAGAGAACCAAACACTGAGATGTCCAGACATAGCTGGTCATTTTGGGACAGGAACGTGACCCTAGCTTTCCTACCTCTTCTCACTTCCTCACCACTAAGTGCCCAGGAACTTGCAACATGGGTTCATTAAAATTTCTTAACCAGCTTTCACTGTGGTTTCCACATCAGACCTTTGGGGCAAGAAGCACTCTTTCCAGAGGATTCCCAAGGCAGGATTTTGGCTCTGCCTCCACTGCAAACCTTATCGGGATGGCAGCTCCCTCAAGGTACCTGCTTCTGCATGAGGGTGGGGAAGAAGAAATGCTCCTCCCTCTACTTGACAGAGGGTGAAAAGGGGGACGGCTTGGGTAAAAATAAAACCCAGGTGAGATCTAGATACTGAGATCATTGGATAGCTGCACTAATGTGGCTACCAACCCTCTTAGTGACCCCGTGCTGACAGTGCACCTGTATGCCATGCTCCTCTTCTGCCCCAGACCAAAAGAAGCTTTGGTCTACTGCCTGCACAGCTCCTCAAACAAAATGAAATTCCCTGTCACTCTCACATGTTATCTTTTATCTGGGCTTGCAGAAACACTGCTGCTGCTGTATCACTCAAAGGCAGGCTTATTCACTTTCACCGCTGGGCATCTCCAGCATCACAGCTGCCCAGAGAGCAGCACACCCATGTACCACGCACAGGGATGGAATAGATTTGAGAATACACAGCTTGATGATTGTTGTGATTCCTGCTTCCTAGTAAAAGCTGCCTCATGTTTCTTGGGGTCCAACTGCTAGAAGTGGCTGCTGCTTTGTGCTCAGGTGATCTCCAGAACTCCTGGTGTGGCTTCTTCCTTGGCTTTATGTGATGGGAAATCAGTGAGGAGTGGCAGACTTGATGCTGGGGTGTCTATCTGCTACCTCTCTCTGAAAGAGCCACTTTGTTCAGTCTCAGAAGCACGGGAGAGATTCGCTTCTCCTCCGGGTGGCGAAGCTCTCTGCGTGAAGGTCACTCAGTCCCCGTTTTGTTGGTCTTCTGGGTATAGTGTCAGACCAAGATGTTTACTTGGTTATGTGTGTTGTGAGAAACAACTCCCATGAGGGGAAGAAGGTTTTTGGAGGTTATTTAACACCCTCAAGGCTTGTTAATTTATGGCCATTACTTTAAATATACATAAGCGCTGAGTCTACATGATGAATGGTGGCAAGCAAATAACCAGGAGACAAAATCCACAAGTACTCCAAAAACTACTAATTTATTTTCTAAGCCAGAAAGAGGAGGGAGATACTATTTCCTTGCGTGCTTCAGTAACACCCCTGATTCTTCCTCTCTCTCTTTATTATCCGGCTGTGTGGCATTCACCTTATGTCATTTAGGCAAAGAAAAGAGAGTTTAGGATCAGACCTGGATAATCCTTCTCACCTGCTGCAGTGTCTGGCATCTTGATGTAAAATTAAAAGAAAAAAAGATGATCAGGAAAGCCCAACCAACACGTTATTGTGGCTGTGCATGTCTTTGCAGGAAAAAAGAGGTGGACCCAGCATTAGCAGGCTTGGAGCACTTCGTTGTGTTAGAGCAATTGATCTGCAAGACAGAAGATTGTCTGCTCTTCTTGTCTGAACAATTTAGTTGGCTAGACTTTGCTAATGCATATGGTTATACCCCTCATATTTAATAAACGTTGCACTGGGCATATATCAGGTTTCTAACAGGATTCAGTAACTCACTTCTGGGTATTATATATTATATTTTTATGCATCCAGAGTGAAAGCAGAAAAACATCAGAAAGGTATTTTAACACAGTGCATATTTCTCTGAAATGCTATTTATGTTTCATTGAACCAGCTGGATAAATCAGCTGAAAAGGTTTGCGGAAGGCCAGTAGAGTCAGCCAAGCAGTCAGCCGTCCCACCGTGCACAAAGGATGGTGTCCTTGTGGAGGATTTAATGACTCCCATGTGTGCCGAGGGACTGGAGAACAGGTGGAGATATCCTGCACACAGGGGACATCTTGAGAGGAAAACAAATGTCATGCTTTCTCCCTCACTTACGTGGTTTTATAATCCTTGTGCCCCAGGTTTTGGTTCTTGCGGGGCTGTTCCTAGTTGTGAAGGCAAGAGTCATGCCTGTGGTATCCAGCTCCCAGTCCCTTCTGGGGGGAATTAACTCATCAAGATTTGCATCAAGGCCAGCCATACACCTGACCAGGCCTGACCGAAGGAGCCTGAACAAGTACTGTGGTGTTTAGCTGTTTTTCCCTAATGTCCCAAATTCTGGAATGGGCCAGAAAAATGACAATACAGCGATGAACATACTGATTCCAAAGCAAGAAAGAGACAAATCTGGGGGATGTCCAGCCAGGGTAAAGCAGCAGAAAGATCTAAGAAAGCTTCTCCTAACACAGAGCTACTTTGGAGAGGCATATTTCTGCTTTATGGTGAGGTGGCCACAAATGGTGGTAATTAAAACCAGCTGCCCATGTCATCTTCTCATATATATGCAAGGCTCAACCACTGATGTCAGGGTAGTACATCAGCATAAAATCTTCTGCAAAGGAAAAGGCAGACTGTTGCAAATAAGTCCTTTAGGAATTTTCAGTCATAAATCCAAAAGATCAAGAGCTAAGGGCTGACCTGGTGCCTGAGTTTGGTTTGTCTTACACCAAAGAGTGTCAGTAAGGAGGGTGCAAGCTTCACTGGCTATAACCTTACCCCTAGCTCGTCTGAGCTGGTGAGCCTGAAGTCCTCCAAGTGCACTGAGTAAATTCATGCAGCCTGACGTCCCTACAAAGAAAGAAAACTCTGTCCGTGAATGGCTGACCAGACACTTGCTTAATTAATACTTGAAGAATCAGCCTGTGCTGCCTTGGCATATTTATCTATGGATGATGGATGCTGTCCCTGAAGGGTTGTTTTGCTGATGGAAACTGTCCAGCTCACCTGCAGGTCTTTTATGTTGAAGCAAATCAGCAAAACGCCTCTTTGAAAAGAAAAAACATCCCTCAAACCCAACCTTCCTCTTATTATTGAACTGCAAAGTGCCATCAATGGTACTTTTGTTGCACATGTCCCATTTCTGAGCAAAGAAGTCCCAGTGCAAGCCTCAAATAACACATTTAGATAATCTTGTGAAATGTGGTGTGCGCTAAAAATGCCTCCTATGCCATTTGCTGTGTACCCTAACCCAAACACTGGGAATAATTACCTTTTATTTTTGGCACATGCTCTATGTTGAGATGCAGAGACTGTGGAGCTGCATGTCTTTGGTTTGTGTGATCGGAGGAAAGATCAAACAGAGCAAATGTCATCCAACATTTGTTTTTCTTCTCCTTTGACATTGTGCTCTCTCATTGTAAACACCTCTAACCTGGCAGCACCTGGGGCGAGCTTTCCCCCACCAACATGCCCTCAATTGGCACTAACCCTTGTGTCTAATGGGTGGTTACATTTCTGACAAAACCCAATGCAACAGCGATAGCTCTGCAGCGATCGGTGCAGAAGGCTGAATTCAGGCTTGCCGAGTGAGCTACAAGCTGTTTATGGCCAAGCAATAATGGGAGAAAAATGCCATCATGCTGAGTTGGTAATGCTTGGCTCTTACTTCTTCTGGATTTAAATGAGTACCCAAACTGCAGGGCACTGCAGAATCCGACCCAGGCTGAATGACTTGTATTTACATCTGGCTTTTACTTACTCTATTAGCTAAGTGCTCCAGCTAAGCCCTTCTAATTAATCCTTTCTCAGTAGCAGTGCCATACCTGCTTTCTTCCTCCTTAACAGATTTGTTTCTTTTATCTAGGCGATGGCAAGAATTAGGTCTTATTTAGACGTGAACAGGCTCAAAAATTGCTCCCACGCAACTTGAAAGGACAAAAATCTACATTGGTAAGATTACTTGTGAATTTACAGTGACATTTGTACATAGTGAGAACACAACAGACAAGTTTAGTTTTTTTTTGGACCAAGGCTAATCAAGCAAGTAAATGCAACACCAGTAATAAAGCTGTATTTTTCACAGTTCCCTGTCTAAAAGTCCTAAGAGTCTTGTTGAGTCTTGTTTCCACGTTTTGCTATATCCAAAGCTGAAGTAAGCAGTCAGTGATTTACATTTCCAAATGCATAGATATCAATGGCTCTTGCAAGCTGGGACAGTTAATTTCATTAAAGGTTGCAGAATAAAGGATAATCATCTCAGCCACAGCTTGGCAATAACTTGGAACAAGTTTTCAGACAGGACTGTAGGAAAATACTGCTTTAAATGCTTTCCCTGCAGCTTTGAATGACAATGAGATTGAGAGAGACTCTGAAATAGATGCACAACTTGAACTGCAAGCAGCAACTGATAAGGAAACTGGGGCAGAGGGAGTGACTCAGTTGAATGTGGTGCAGAAGCAAATCCACATGGGGCTTTGGAAATGTTCATCCATGCCAGTAATAACACACCAACCGTGGAGCTGATTATGACAGTCACAGAAATCCTGAGAGCAGCAATGAAAAATAACCAACACAAAGAACCAGAGGGAACATCAGCATCAAAGGGCACAAAAGACAGTGTTTGGAAAGTAAAAGGAAGAGAAGGGACTGAGAGGATCTTTGATGTAAAGGCTTCTTCCTGCAGGTTTTAGCTCTTCAGCCAGAAAAATACAAGGCATATGTCTATTCCCTTAAGAACTGAACAACATGTCAAATAGGAGAAACAGACAGAGAGACAGGGAGAAGACCTCCCAAAATAACAGTTTGTCATCTTAAAAATGCTTGCATGAATGTGACAAAGGAAAAAAAAAAAAAAAAAAAAGCATATATCTTAAAAATAAATATGTAACAAAATCTAACCAAACAGTATTAAAAAAGTGCAGTACTGTGTGCAGTGACTTGGACATAATAGGGCAGATAAATATACAGTGCCAGCTGATCTCCTTTCATAAGATGACTATTCCATATTTCAAGGGAACATATAACTTTTCCAGCCGATCAGTCCCTACTTCTGACAGATGACATACATACTGATGCTTATTTGTCCTGTTTTGTGGCCTCACGTGAGTATTTTCTATTCCCTTTTCTTTTTGTGGGCTTTTTTCAGTGTGTCTGCCATGCACTTAAACAGGTGTTCAGGGACCCATTACAGAAAGCAACACTGAGAATAACTCCCTCCTTGCATCTCATTTTGCACTTTTAGTGGCAATCACATGAAGCATCCCCTTTGGGGAGAGGGTGACTGTTTCCTTCAGGAGATCTGGCAGTGGTGTTTAAGCCCTTATTCAGAAGATTAGAAGCCCTAGATCTGTTTCATTGCATCTCTATCAGGGGCAGCAACAGGGGAGGCTGAAACCTTACTCACCCGCTAGCTCATACTGAAATACAAGCAATGAAAGAGTGTTATGGGTCCTTCAGACCCCAGAAACCACACTCCTGTTCTTGGAACCCACCATAGAGATTGTATTTCTTCACTAGATGTGCACACGCACTGCCACTGTATCCTCTGTGCTCACTGAAATTTAGGTTGGATTCTGCTCTGCTTCATCTGCTTTGCCTCGGGTTTTTTGGCAGCCTGGCATGTGTGTATGTTTCCCTCAGCTCTGTCTAAATTCAGAGAGGCTTGGGGGTGCAAATGGAGAGCTTGAGTCAGGAGATACCAAGTGGGGCACGTAATCGTCCATTAGTCCTTGTGACCTTCTCTGGGGCCTGTCATCTGGTGGCAGCCAAAGCCCTCTCTTAGGTGGTGTCCCCCATGCACCACACTTACTGCTGGCCTACATGCAGGAGTGAGACAACAGGTGCTAGCTCTGTGAACCACATTGTGCTCTACAGATCCCCAGGAAGCATAACCTGGAAGGTTGTAATCATCTCCTGTGTCAAGCAGTGACCCATGTGTCTGCAGAAGGCCAGCACAACCAGTGTTGGAGGCAGGCAGCACCTCCTGAGCCAGGTTTGTCCCATCTCTCTTTTTCCTGGCTTAGATGTTATGCACAAATGTAATGGAAGTGTTTATGATCAAATACCTCCCTTTGGGACAGATCTGATATGTTTTATTTTACCTCCCATTAACATCATTTATGTATGATGCTAAGAAGAGACAACATCACGTGTTCCTTTGCCAAAGCCAACCTGGCAAAAGGCAGGACTTGCTATCTGATTTAAGTGGGAGAAAGAAAGATTTAACATTGGGAGCTGGCCTCTAATTCTACACATGCATATCCTGTTTGTCTGACAAAATTGCATATTTCTAAAGCTTCAGATTTTTAATTGGTGTAAGAGCTTCACAAATGCATGAGGTCTAGTGAAAAACAGCACTGCATTACACACAATTCTGGGTTATCTCACCACTCTTTTGAACCTCAAATGCAAGAAAATAACCCCGCTGATGAGGGGATAGGGCGGTATGCTCTGCAGGTTTACACACCAGAAAGCAGCTTGGGAGCTGGCTATATACTTTCTAAGTGTTGTTGTCTAGATTTGTGTTTCACTACAGTGATAAAGTGGAAACCATTCCAAAGACCTCAGGGCCAGCATGATTTTTTTCCTTGTCTATTATTAGCACTCTACTTTAGCAGCAAGCACTCATGAGCCAATACGCACAGTTTTAAAGGACTTCAAAGTGTCATTGGGAACCAAGTGATATGTATGTTAAAAAGGGTTTAATGGAGCTGCAGTCACTGTAGCACAGTGGCTTTTTATAGCAAGTTTTTACAGCGTTAAGGAAAAACATCCTGCACATTTCAGTAGGGCTGGCGTATGGATAAGGTACTTTGCACTATGATTTTTGTTTATCTGCTATTAAAAAAAAAAGCAGAAAAATTGAGCTGCTCTGAACATTGCTAGCTATATGAAGAATGATAAGCAGGCCTGCAAAGCTCAGCAACAGCTATTAGCTCTATTTTGAGCATATTTTTTTTCCCTAAAAAAAAGGAAAAACATACATTTGCAAGCCAATGGCTTGGTTTAGAGAACGAACATATACAGTAATATGTATTCATATTGAAATTATTAACTTTTTTTTTTTTCCAGAGCCGCTGGATTACAAAACCATAGACCACAAGGCAAATTGTTCCCCAGAGCTGAGGCAGACTTTCAGTGACCACCTCTGAAAGCGCCTTAGGTTGGGCTCCTGCTGAAGAGAAACCTTAAGAAGCCATTCACAAAAACCATGTTAAATACTAGAAATGATATGATTGCTGTGGTGTTGTATTGATCTGCAGGAGTGGCTGCGGATTTGGCAGGGAATCATTGATTTTAAAGATGAGAAACTGCTGATTTATATTATCTGTGTTTCCCTTTACAGCACTGTTTACGAGACTGCTTTAATTACGCCTGGGAAGTCTGTAGAGATGCCAAATGAGACAGGCTCCTCATTGCACTTCAGCGTCCTGCAACGAAAGCCTGCCCGCATCTGGGAGAGCCGACCACGAGCCTTTAGGCCAGGGAGCAGCTGACTGCAGCCTTGTCTGGGAGAACAACAACACTGGCAGGAAAACCCTTTAGCTGTTGTGCCTGCTCAAGCAGGGAAAGATCAGCTGGGGGATGCGCACAAGGCTGGTGGGAGCAGGGCTGCCCCAGCCCGCTCTCAGATGTGCAGCTCACTTTGCTCCCGCTGTTGCCATCGTGCCAGCAGCTGCCAGCCCGTCCTCCTGACTCGGTCTCTGCCGCCGGCAGCCTCTTTCTGTTATTTTTTTTTTATTTTTATTTTTTTAATCCCATCCTCCTGTATGGAAACCCTGCTCTAAAGAAGCAGAAGGAGAGTATTAATTTATTTATATATCTGAGCAGAGGAGGGCAGAGGAGTGCTGGGGCGGGGGGGTGCGGGAGGGGAAGGGTTTTGTAGGTTGTTTTCTTTTTGCAACACTAGTTGCTCAGGGGAGTGTCTTGCATTATTAATGCTGAGTGGCTTCGGCAGCTACTGTGGTTTTAAGGTCGTTAGTCACCCGCTGCTGGCACAGGAGAAGCAAGAACACAGAACCAGAGCTGCTCAGGCAACCCTCTTTGTCCTGCCAGGCAGGCAGGTTGGGAAGAGCTGCAAGTGGGGTCGTGGGACCATGGGGGGTGCAGAGAGCAGCTGGGGCCACAGGGACATAGCCCCCTCACCACAGCCATGGAGTGGGTGTGGGGTGCTCCCTGCATACCGTAGAAGCAGGCCGGGGAGCAGCCCTGCATCATATTTTACCCCCTGCGGGAGCTGCCAGTGCAACACGGATGCAGGATGCTCCACGCACATTAAGGGAATGCAGGTGCACATGCGCTCTTCCCATCTGATTGTTTTTTTTTGTTTTTTTTTTTTTTCTCTCTCTCTTTCCTTAGGATGAGGGCCTCTAGGCAGACATTTCTTAATTTATTCTGCATCCTCTGGCTGCTGCTGCTGCTGAAGGCCACCTCTTGCTCCCCTCTGCCCAGTGGAGACGACTCACCACCCCCTTTGCTCCTCTCCGGGCTGTACAAAGGACGCACCTGTGTCGGTAGGTATGCAGGCTCTGTTTGCCTGCCCAGCTAGTTCATTTGTTACTGCACTGGTGAGCAGAGCACTTCTGTGCACATTGTAAATCACTCCTTTATCTGTTCCTACAGCTGTACTGCAAAATACTCAAAGTCTTTGGCGAAATTGTCACTTAAGATGTTGCAACGCCAGCGTGGGGTCTGGAGTTATTTTATGATTTTGTTTTTGAGCAGCTGCTTCCCAAAGTTCATGGGTTTTTTTTGCTCTACAGGGAATGGTGTCTGAAGCTCTGGCTTCAGTGTTTATAGGTCTGGGACCTGGAAAACAGGCGGTGGTGGCGGTTCCTGATTCTGGCGGTGGGTCAGGCTGTGTGGTGTGTAGCTATGGGAGGACACATTGTCCCCCGGCTCATGTAGGGTCTCCTCGGTGATCTGAGCAGCGCTGAGGCAGGGTGAATGGAAAGCAGAGAGAAATTGTGGTGCTGGGACTCGAGTAGCCCCAGCCCGGGCTCAGCCGCCAGCCAGAAAATGAAAGCAAGTGGCGAAAAGCAGAAATGGCTGCCTGGGACCACTGCTGCTGGAGAATGTAGTGAGAGGGAAATTGTGCTTTTTAATGGCCAGATCTTTAGTCAGCTGCATTTTTTAATGGCACGTAGGAAGAGGTTGAGCATGCTTCCCCTAGGATTATTATAGCTGATTTTTTTAAATTTCAGATCTGAATGTTGTCTGCCCTTTCAAGCTACTTCATGACCACCAATTCCCCATTGAGGCTCAAAAGTCCTAAATGACCCCCAGAGACTTTCACCACTCCTGTAAGCCACAAGAGAGAAGCCTGCAGGGCATTGAAGTGGTGTGGGGCAGGGCTGGTGCCCACAGGCACGCCGGCTGTGATCTAGCCCCCGTGATCACCCCAGGGCTTTTTGGGTTAGCTGCTCTCTTGGCTAGCTCTTGGAAAGGAGGATGAGCTGCCTGTGCCTCTTCCCTTTCACGAAGGGGACAGGCATGGTGGTTACACTGGAGCAGGGGTAGCATCTGGTTTGGTGGCCAGCCCACATCACATCTCTGGGAGGGCAAGTGTGATTTCCTTTCAGCAGCTTGACCACAGATCCTGTTAGCTCAGTTTAGCTCAGTTTTCTGTCTGGGAAGGCATCAGGAGAGAGCTGTGAGAACTTCCACTGACTTTTTGGCCATATAGACCAAGGCAGCATTTTTAACATTAGAGACACCCACTGCAAAACATAAAGAAGTTTTTCTTGAAGAAATGAACTTTCTCAATTAAATGCTTGGTCAGGGGACTAATCTTTTGAAAACATTTGTCTCTTTTATTTTTTTTAAGTGAAATGAGGTGTCTGCACATTGAATAGTCATTTCTGAGAACTGCTCTGTGTGTACAACCCACATGGTGGAGATTACTATGTTAATAGCCAATGCCAGTCAGGAAATAGATGCTCTTTCAGTTACAAAACACAGAAAATATTTTCCATAAAATCTTTCCACTGAAAGTAGCAGCCACCTTGAAGAAATATGTGGAAATTATATGATGGGAGAGCAAAGTACAGCTCTGGTACCCTAGCTGAATGTGTTACAATTTGGTCACCCTTTTTCTGCTCCCCTTGCTAGCAGCACTCCCTAGGTAGGCACCATCTCTCCCAGGATGTTCTGGTCATACTAGGGAAACAGCTGGGTCATTTTTGATGCATTTTCTTGAGGAAAATAATAATAATAATAAAGGCTGCTTCATTCAAAGAATGACTTTTCACAATTGACTTGGTATAAAAAAAAGCATCTGGAACATGCTCCCCCTAGAAAGGGATTTAATGCTTCTGCCTTTTAGAATTATGGAAAAAAGGGGCCAAGGACCTGGTGATAATCCTCTTGGCGCTGAAATCAGATCCAGTGCTCCTAAGTAATTCCTAAACATCTCCAACCGGCTTTTAAATAGGTACTAGAGATCAGAGCTTCCACATGTTCTTTCCTTGGCCCTGTCTTCAGAGAAAGCTTCCCAGCACCTGACAGTCTCTTTTCTCCATCCATAAAAGCTGTTTCCTGCTTTCCCAAGCTGCTCCCTCTTTTGCATATAGTGAAACCAGCTCATGTTCTCCCTCTGGTCTTCTTGCAGGCTTTGCATGTGATATGCTCTTCTGCTTTGTCGTAATGACAGGTGAAATGACTTTCATATGTTTTCCTCTATGTGCATACCCATGAAGATGTTTTTTCTTCATGCAAAGACTGTGAGTTTATGGTCTGTGCACTGTTTTGGGATTTGGATGCTAGATCTGATTTTAGTTTCTGGGTTTGTTGTTAACTGGTAGTATGTCTTAAGGGATTTTTCAGGACAAGACCTAGAAAACCTCTTGCTAGAAGCAGTCTGAGAGTTTCATTGGGGCATCTGGAAAGCAAGGTGCCGTGTGTTTTTCTCTCAGGAATTAGGTATGAGTGTGACCTTTGAATACTCAGCTCAGTCCTTTGACATTTCCTATCTGTTAAACGAGGAAAATACCACCCATTTCACAAGGCAAGTAAATGTTTACTTAAGCTAATGCTAATGTACCCAAAGATAGTACAGTAACCCCAGTAAATAGTAATGCCAATGTTAATATTTCTTTATATGTAAGATGATGTTCATTATTTATATACTATTTTTGAAACGGTTGTAAAGGTTTTATTCCCCTTCTGAATTGTGACAGAACCCTTAAAGTGTCTGTAAATTGTGCTGTACTCTAGTAAAGTCAAATTCATCCAGAAGTGTCTGAAGCACTCTCAGGAGAGGCAGAAGTTGCTGAAAAGACAGGAAGGAACTGCTGCATTCATCTCTTCAAAATGGTGAAAAAAGGAAATTCAGGGAACTGTAGATCAGTCAGTTAAGCATCAATTCTTGGAAAACCCATGCAGTAATTAATCAAAATTTTTTCAAAGCACCTTTCAAAAATAAATATGAATAAGAGCCTAACTTGATTTATAAAGGAGAATCCATGTCAGACCAACCTAATTTTCTTTGATGACAGGATAACAGCATGTAGACACAGAAGAAGCAGTAGGTGATGTAGCTTGATTTTAGTAAGGCTTTTGGCACCACCTCAGTGCTAATCTGATGCCTGAGAGTTGTGTGACACTGATTAAGTTTCTACACAGCAGGATAAAACTGGTGAATGGCCTTGTTCAGAAAGTAATTACAAATGGCTCACTCCCTATGTGGAAGGATGTACAAAATCAGATCTTTCTTAGACTTCAACTTTGAATGTAGTATCATTCCATATTTTGTTTAGCCTGGATAATAGAGTGCTATTAAATTTATAGCTCAGATAAAACTGAGAAGGCTTGCAAGTAGGGCAGGATTAAATTCAAAACAGTCTTGAAAACTTGGAGTAGTTGCCCCACAAAAAAAAAAAAATAATAAAATAAATCATTTCAACATAGCTATGTGGATGAGGAACGGCTGGCTAGGTAGCATCCCCAGGGAAGATCATCTGGGATTGTAGTGGCATAATGATGGCATGCTGTCAGGATGAATGCACACACTACAGACACCAAGATGTGTGAACAGGAGTTAGCTTGCAAGACATGTGAAGTAACCTGCTACCTTTCTCAGCACTGACAAAGCCCCTGAGGAATTTCTGCATTCCCTTTTGGGGCTGTGCATCAAGAATGAAGCAGAGTGACTGGAGATTTCAGAGGAAAACAAACATAAACTATAAAGCATGATTGAATAAATTGGAGTTAATTAGTTAAGAGAGGACAAACTTGAGAAAAGATGTTAAATCTGTCCTCAAAAACATTAAATGGGTGATTTACCCTCCAGGATCCTAACAGAAACAGCTATAAATAATGGAAATAAATACTATTCAGATTAGGGGCATTCCGATTAGGAAGAGAGTATTCTAATGGTAACAATAAGTAAGCACTGTCATCGGTTCCTGAGGAGGCTGTAGAAGACTTCATTATAGGTTTTAACAGTTCTGTGTCTACCCTGTCCCTTAGGAACTGCACAGACACCATTGATTAGCTGCTAGAGGTGTGTGTAGGATGGCTTCTTCCTGGATGGTGTTTCTGGCTCTCTCTTCTGTGACTGCAAACATCATTTGCAAATAGCAGAGTTTATTTATTTTCTCCCCAGAAGCAGACTGCCCCGCTCTTTTTGCCGATTAACTTTGGCTGCCCTTCTTGGAATGAGGCTATTAGTCAGGGAGTGCTCAATACACCCAGACAGCAACGCTTTCCATCTTCTTCACTAGCAAACGGAGATCTTGTGGGTCAGCAGCCAGGGAAGCAAATT
The DNA here is from genome assembly GCF_011077185.1 of Oxyura jamaicensis. Taxonomy (NCBI): domain Eukaryota; kingdom Metazoa; phylum Chordata; class Aves; order Anseriformes; family Anatidae; genus Oxyura; species Oxyura jamaicensis. The sequence continues at coordinate 63,019,741 of NC_048894.1, read as the reverse complement.
TCACTGCCTTTGTGCTCAATATAATGCCATTCTCAGTAACCTTCATGGGTTACCCCTTCTGTTCACCCATGAGAACGTTTTTCCTAATGTATGAAGATGTGTGGTTTTCAACATATTTTCAGGACCGGTTACATTTAAAAATTGATATTTCGGAGCTGTCCAGCTGTACAAAATGCTAGCTTTCACCTGTGTTGATTTGTGTGATAGTCGATGTCCCCAGCAGCTTGCGTCTCTCTAGCTGTGCATGGACACGGGGATGAAATATGCCCGCAGAGTGGCAGCAGGACCAGTGGCGTCTGGAGCTCCCAAAAACTTCATGCAATGGGATTCGCCAAAGGAGGCTAGAGGCTTTTCATCACCATGCTCAGACAAAGCAGCAGTGCGCATATCGGCATCATGACAACATCTATAATACACACCTTTACGAGTCCTGTAAAAAGGCCATGCCCGATATTGGTGTAGCACCATGACAGATCTCACTGAAAGTCTGGGCTTGGTTTTGATTGCAGTTAACTCGGTATCAAGCTGCAGCATCTCTGTTCACTTCACTGACATTCGTCAGTTAACACAGCAGCAAAACTTGGTCTGATGATCAGCAATAAATAGCAAATGTAACTGCAGACTTTTTTTGCTATGATTGTTCTTCAGATAGAAAAAACGCAGGCATGAGTCGTGCGGAAGATATGAAAGCAACTCTTAAAATGGAAATATTTTCTACAGCAATTTGTATTTTTCAACAACTGATGGTAAAAATTTAATTTTCAAGATCACCCCAAGTCCTATTGAAAGTTTATGACTAAAAATATAAATATATCTACTGACCTCAATAAAAAGGTGTCCTTCACATACCTACCTAAATACGTACATTTGGGTGTAAATACCCACACATATACAGACATGGATAGTCTTTTATGTCACTGATGCTTGCCTTTAGTATATGTTTTCCTTAATAATCTTATTTATTTAGTATTGTCTGTTTGATTGCTGATTGTCACAACATGTGTGCCTCCCACTCCTGTTCATATGTTAGCCCTACACAGAACTTCAGAACAACCTGCTTATATTTAAGGCAATCGTTTTCAGTGCTTTTAGGAACTGTACATCTGAAACAAGTTTTGTGCATTCCAAATCTTAAAATGGTCAAATCTTTGCAGACTGGATGAAATTATCCATGTGGCTTACTGTTTGGCACTGGACAAGGGAACAGTCCCAATGTCAAGAGATAATAAAACCATTCAGGCTTCAGTATATTTTTAATACTCTTCCAAGATTTGAAAATGAAAAATATGTTAATGATACACGTACATTTTTTTAATTAATTAAAGTAATTTTCCATTGGAAATGCCTGGGGTTATAGATCTTGTTAAATAGGGCTCTTTAAAGTATACTACAGGAAACACTAGGGATGCATTTAGCTGGGAGGTATAGATACCAGAGTGTTCCACTAGATGGAAACTAAATTTTTTGTACCAGCATAATGATACCAGAGTCCTCATAGGACGTCTTAAGGAAACAATAATGAATGAGTAGAGCTCTGAAGCTCAGGGTCTAAAGTGTCTCACTACTGTTGCATGAGCTGCAGAGGCATGAGCAACAGAAATGATAATTGATATTCCAGGGTTAGCTATTTTTGTTACAGAGCTATGATACACTTGAGATAGTGCTGTATTGACATCAAAATTTCAAAAACATCTTTACCCAGTATACTATACGTAATTTTATGCCCAGTGTCAGGTTTGGTAGTACTATACCATTTAGCAATTTCAGGATATTTGATGACACTTGGCAAATTCAGGGCGAAAAAGGACTTGGCAAATTCAGGGCGAAAAAGGTCTTGTATACACCAACATATTAGAATACAGATACCTATAATTATATTCCATCACATCGGTATCTCTGTGAAATACAATAACTCTAACTGTAAATGGAATAAGAAACAAAGTCTGAGTTAAAAGACTTTCATAGTCACATCCCTTTCTAAATAGTCTTTCAAAGCAACAAGTGCTGCAGATGCACATGGGAAAATAACAATCCTAACTTTGCCTATACACTTACATCTGTTGAGCTGACTATTTGTATGCTGGAAGGAAATCCAGAGATTTCAATGGGTTGTTCTTTGAAGGTATCAGCTCAGTGCTCAGAAGCAGCAGCAGAATGCAAAATGGGTATGGTGAAGTATTAGGAAAGGTATATGTACTGGAAAAGAAATCTTTCCTGTATTGGGACATTGAATATCCATGGTCTGTCTGCACCTGGAGTACCCATGTACAGTTTTGTTCCCCATCTCAGGGGAGAAAACAGTAGACCTGCTAACTTCTAATTAGCTCCCCACACTCATTTCAAATAGGATTGCCTTATTTTGTGTTGAACTGGACCTGGATCAGGCAAATTAAGGGAAGAGGTGTTTTTACTCCAAAACATTAGCATCAGCATGAGAAGTCACAGAATGGTCTGATACACTTTGTAGACTACCTCTGGGAACTCCACCTCTATGATTCATTTAAAAGATGTACTGGAACCCACAACATGAAGTGATCATCCGAAATGGAAGAAGTGAAGCCCATGTTTCATGAAAAACTTCGTCTTCTATATAGAACCAGGAATGTAATAGATGGATTTGTTTTTACAGGGGCTTTGCCGCTGCAGACAGGTATTTGAGGCAGAGGTTTGCCAGTTCACCAAGTGAGGCTCCAGCTCCTGCCCCACGGGGAGCAAGCAGGGCAACCACAGCCTAATGGGCTGGGCTTGTGGAGAGCTACTTGTGTCCAAGGCCACTTTTCTTGGCTTATTTCCTTCTTGTGCTTCAGGGGTACAGCCCATTTATAGCTGGGGAATGGTGATATGGCTGGATGGGCAAGAAAAGGCTCCAACACTCATGAGCATGAGCAAAAAATGGTGAAGGAGGATGTGCTAGGTGCCAGAAATCCATTTAACAGGACAAAAATATACACAAATCCAAAACTTAGAAAAGCATCTCTCAGCATCCAGACACTCCTTGACATCTGCAGGTATAATTCTAATTATAGATCCTTTCAAACATGTGCAGCAGAAGTGGATTAAGTTAAATAGTCTGTTCAAACTGCCAGAGGCTTTGTGGTTAAGAAATGAATCTCTCTATCTCTGATTTTATTATTGGGGTATTTTTTTTTTTCCAAGTGTATTGGAAACATCATTTTATTATTATATGCTATTTTCACATACACGGGGAGAGGTACTTCCTGACGTGCTTTCAGATTACTGCTGCTGAGCAAAATGGTTATGGTTTTCTCTTATCTCTTCAGAAATTAATAGCAGATGGGACAAGCTACCACTAAAAGAGACAAGTGTTTTATTAATACCAAAGTCTAGTTTCTAATGGCTGGTAGGCATTATACCACCAATTAATTTCTTCCAGAGAAAACATCCTTCAGCCTGGCAAGGTATTGAAACCTGTTATTGAAGTGTGACAGCAAAGTCAATTTCTTGAAACTTGTTTCTAACAAAATTCATATGCAACTACTAAAAAAAAAAGTTGATCTTTTCATAACCGTTAATTATGAAGCCTATCTACCTAGACCCAGACGAGACCCTACACTGCAGGGAACTCCAGGAAGCTGTCCTAGGGTGGTGTTAGTAATTGGACATTCCTTGCTGAGAGGCACTGAATTACCAATTTGCCATCCGGACAATCTCTCCAGAGATGTTTGCTGCCTGCTGGGAACCCACAGTCACAATATCACAAAGAGGCTACCAAGCTTGGTAAAGCCAAGGGACTAAAACCCATCTCTACTTTTTAATGTAGGGTAGAATAAGGCTGCCATGAGGTGACTCTGAAATATCAGAAAGGGTTCTGTGTACCTCAGAAAGATGTTGAAGTGATCAGGAGCACAGGTAGTGTTCTCTATCCTCCCAGTTAGAGACTGGGACCACAAAAGAAGGAGATGGATGGATCAGGTGAATGATTTGCTGCATGGTTAGTACCATACTCAGGGGGTTGGGTTCTATGATCTCAGATGCACCTTTGAGAGACCGGGCATGCTGACACGGGATGGGGTGCACCTGAGCAAGTGGGGCATGAGCATTCTGGGCAGCTGAGGGGAGCCTGTTGCTGAGGCCTTCCTGCTTCAGCTACAAGAAGCTTGTGCCCACAGGCTCTCACACTGATGTGGACCTTGACCCCTGGACGTCTGCTGGGAGAGCAGCACAGCAGGCCACGAGCAACCCAGGAGACTCTTGCGGTGCACTAAGGGTAACTTCAAGGCACAGGTTTGTAGCAAACCAACCAGAGGAGAAGTATTGCTGGGTCTGGTGCTCCCCAACACAGACCAACTTGTTAACTAGGTTGAGACTGGAGGCAGCCTGGGTTGCAGTAACCACACCATGGCTGAGTTTGTGATCTGAGGAATATGGGCCCGGCATAGAGCAAAGTCAGGACCATGAGCATTAGGAGACCAAATTCCCAGCTATTTAAAGAATTAGTGGATGAGACCACATGGGACACTGATCTTTGTGACAGAGCAACTGATCAGAGCTGGCAACTCTTTAAGGACACTTAGAGTGCAAGAGCTCTCAATCCTCATGTGTAAGAAATCAAGTAGGGAAGGCAGGAAATGAGGATGGCTGAGGAAGGGCCTGCTGGGCAAACCGAGTTGCAGTCAACAGCTCTATGTCCAGGTGGAGGCTGGTGACAAGTGGTGTTCCTCAGGGGTCTGTCTTGGGACCAGTGCTGTTTAATATCTTTGTTAATGACATACACAGTGGGATCGAGTGCACCTCAGCAAGTTTGCAGATGACACCAAGCTGAGCAGTGCAGTTGACACACCAGAAGGAAGGGATGCCATCCAAAGGAACCTGGACAAGCTAGATAAGTGGCCCCATGTGAACCTAATGAGATTCAACAAGTCCACGTGCAAGGTGCTGCACCTGGGTCAGGGCAATCCCAGACATGAGGACAGACTGGGAGAAGAACTCATTGTGAGCAGCCCTACAGAGAAGGACTTGAGGGTTCTGGTGGATGAAAAGCTCTACACAAGCCAGCAGTGCGTGCTTGCATCCCAGAAGGCTGACTGCGTCCTGGGCTGCATCAACAGAGGGGTGTCCAGCAGGGTGAGGGAGGTGATTGTGCCCTTTGTGAGGGAAGTGATTGTGCCCTTGTGAGGCCCCGCTTTTTTAGAATGGTTCCAGAGGAGGGCCATGAGGATAATCAGAGGGCTGGAGCACTCTCCTATGAAGGTCTGAGAGAGCTGGGACTGTTCAGCCTGGAGAAGAGAAGGCTCCGGGGAGACCTCACCGTGTCCTTTCAGTCCCTAAAGGGGGGTTATAAAAAGATGAAGAGTGACTTTTTAAATGGGCAGATAGTGATAGGACAAGTGGGAATGGTTTTAAACTAAAAGAGGGGAGATTTAGATTAGATGCTAGAAGGAAATTCTTTGCTCAGGGTAGTGAGACACTGGGACAGGTTGCCCAGAGAAGCCGTGGATGCCCCATCCCTGGAGGTGTTCAAGGTGAGGTCAAATGGGGCTTTGGGCAACCTGGTCAGGTGGGAGGTGTCCCAGCCCATGGCAGTGGGTTGGAAATGTGTGATCTTTAAGGTCCCTTCCAACCCAAGCCATTCTATGATACATTGCTTTATATGTGCCCAGCTCATAATGAGAAATAAATCACATGCAAATATCTAGTAAATTAAAAGCAAGCAATAGTTGCTAATGACTGTCCAGGTCTGGAAGAGCTTTTCTACAGATCCCAGAGTACTAAGAATCTTATATTCTCACACACAAGTAATCATAATTATAGCAGTGAGATTTCCACAGTCGAAGACATATGATTTCCCTGTCATTTTTATCTATTTTTCATTTTTAGCCTACAGGATTAAGACCTATTAAAGGTTAGGATAAATTGTTAGCATTTCTGATGATTTGCTTACTTAGCATGCAGGGACATTTCTGTTGATTTTGTTAGGGGGTAGTGGCTTCTTGTGCTGCAGCCAGCCATGAATCCTTTTCCTACCACTAAATCCAGAGGAAGATGTCCTATATAATGAGAAACAAGGATTTGTAGTAGGACCAAGGATAGTCTGAGTTAACTTCAGCTTATGGACACTAACCCCTTGAGGCTTTACCTCTAGCCCAACACAGGATATGTGTTCTCCTAGAGAATAAATCTGAATTGCTCCCTGGGGGGAGCGTGTTTTTTATCCAGAAATCAGGGAGCATGGGTGGGTTTGACTCTCTGGACTGGAGCGAGTCCTTTTCCTGAGTAACTTAAAGTCTCCAAGCCAAGAGCTGCTCGTGATCACCTCAGTCTAGAGGAAAGGCTCTGAAGTCACCAGGGGCATGGCCTGTGGTGGGACAATAAGAAGTGCCAGCAGACTAGGAGGAGCAAAGAGAGCCACAGCATCTGAGCCAAGGACACCTCTAACTGGAAGTGCAGACCCCCTTGAAAATCAGTCGTCTTTCTTCACCTGCTTGTCCTGCCATGTGTAGTGTTTCATCTGGAGAAACTGCATTCAAGGGGAGCACTCAAAGAATGAAGTTGTGGCTGATGGGTGCCTGCAGCAGGGAGGGGTTATAGCATCCTTTGTGTGACAGTAAAGATGGGTTTATGAGAGCAAACACCCTGAATTTCAGCTCTGTGGGTTTTTCCCAAGTTGCCAGGCTATTATTGTTATTTATATTCATACAGCATCCAGTAGCCCAAGGTACTGCATTAAGTACTTCACCATCTCAGCAATGACTCTGTTAATTCTCAGGCAAAGCAAATCTCCCTTTGGGCCTGATAGACACAGAAGTGCCTGACTGACTTAATCAACACAAAAAAATCCATTTAATTGCCAGGAGACTTCTTCCTGAGTAGGGTTACCTGAATGATTGTTCTTGTGATTAATAATTCTGTTTCTATTTGGCAGAGCTGGACCAAAAATAGCTATTTTTCCCCCCCTCTGCAGTACTTTGACAAACATGAGAGAGAAAATGTCTTACATCTTCAGTGGAGGCTGTATTTTGGTATTCCAGAGAAAAGTGAAGCGCCAAGGGTATTTTTATCCTCAGCACATCCTGATGGATTTTGAGCGTTGCTTAGGTTGTGCTTCCACTGCCCCTTTGTCTGCACTGATCCTAGCAGAGGAGACCTGGCTGTGATAACAAAGATGTGAGTTAATGAGACCATGGCTGATTAGACAGGAGAGGAAGTTCTGTGTTTCCTCACGATGAGATAATCTCTCAGCCAGCTGCTTAGCCTGCCTTTAGTGTGAATAACTCCACTTTGGTGCAAGCTCAGAGCTAGTCATGGTTGGGGCAGTAGGCAGTATCCTTCTCCCAGTGGTGACAATCTGTGAGCTCCATCATGGTGGTGCATGCAGAGGTCCTGCAGAGGATGCTGTAGGTGGCAGATGGACTTTTAGAAAGCTGGACACAGCCAGGACCCCCTGTTCCTGTGCTGGGTTTCCTTCTCTCCTCATATTCACCCCTCAAGGACTCCTGGACCCATATCTGCTAATCACTGTCCTCATTCATAGCTTCATTAAGTGAAGCTTCATAGCTTCAATGAGTGGTAAAACAATAGAAACTTTTGTTGTTGTTGTTTTCAGAAAATATCAAAGGACTACCTTGTTTCTATCTTTCCTCTTGGACTCCTTTTTGTCTTTCTGACTTCTAGACAGCAAGATATTTAGATGAAGTCTCAACCTGAGTAAGAGAAGAAAGGAAGGCATGGAAATAATATGTTTTGTGGTTAAGACATCATTTTGGTCATTTAATTTTTCTGAGCCTCTGTCCTCATGAATAAAACAGACACAGTAAAAAGGCAGGGGACAGGTAATTTTGTCTCTGAGTTGCTTGCATATGTTAATAATACAGCCTTGTAACTACCAAGAGAGGCAACACACACCTTGTAGGAAGTCTGGAGGATGTGCACCACTGTCTCAGCACTAAGTGATGGAGCCCATGCGACTGTCACAAATAAACCAGGGTCTGTTTTCTGTCTGTGGGTCCAGTGCAGGACATCCTTGCATGCAAACAGCTGAAGTCTCTTTATAAGCCATAGTGTTTTTAATTAACTGTTAATTCCTTGGACTAGCTTGCATGTTTCACAGGGTTGAGAGAAGGAATGACTTGTTTTGTGGTTTTCTCTTGGTTGAATCTGTCTCCATATACTCTCCTATTCTTCTAGGTTGATGAGAGGTAATGGCATCCTTTATAAATCATTCTGCAAAGGATGATTTTGAGTGAGAGTTTTATTTAATAAGTATGGAGAAGTGGGCTTTTATCTTTGCAAAAGAGGTGACAAGTTCACTGTAATTTCCACTGAATTACTGATTTTGGTGCAGGAGGAGTAACAGACGACTCAAAGATATAGGAACTGCAAGTTCCAATTATTCTACCTCTTCTGTGACTTGCCACTTGATCCATAGGAGCATTGAAATTATTTATGTTGAAAAATACCACTTCGATTTAATAGCACATAAGCACTTGGTAGGAATTTAAAAGCTCACTTAGAAGAGTCGTGCCAGTCTAGAAACCTAAACATTAATTCTCTTGAGATCTGGAAAGAGATGGATCTTCATCCACTTCTAAATGTTGCAGTTTCCCTCAATTTCTGGGCTGTGTCACCGTCAATTTTGAGAGCTGAGATTTCTTGTACCAGGGAAGAAGGAAGGTTCAGCTGCAGGGATTTTGAGGAGAAATCTTTATTCATGCTGCTGGAAATTGGCCTTCTGGCTCCCTGTCTCCTGGCTGCCTGGGATACACACCTGTGTTATGCAGGCTCTGAGTCCAGGCTGGGACCTCACTCTCCCCAATAGCTGTGAAGTGTAAGTATTTTTGTTAGACTTGATGTCACCAAATGTGTTTTGTTTGTTTGTTTGTTTGTTTGTTTAATAAAATGATGGAGCCACTGCAGAAAGAGAGAGTGCAATGCTGGTTCACAGCAATTTAAAATCTGCCTGAAATTAGAGGTTTATGGTCATCATGTGAATTTTGAATTATTTGTATATGCAGATGACACTGAACCTCCTTCATCTTAAAAGTATCAGGAAATTAGTGCTTCACACCTCAAGAAACGCCTTACTATGATGTGTAAGCTCTTGAGTCTCAGCTGTACCCACTCCAAGGAGCAGCTAAGCTTTATTCCTGCTTGCACCAAGATTAGTGATGTGAAATGATCACCTTCGTAGTTCATAGGAAATGGTTTCTTTACAACCATAGGAGAGCAGAAAGAACCCAGTGGCATTCTGGGTTTAGGCAACGGCTAGCTGGGCCTAATGGCCATATGCATGCCGAACACCACTGGGCTTCAGAGGAAAGCTTGTGAAGAAATGGTGCCACAGTGGTTGTGTGATGCTTCATGGCTGTCAGCTCACATGTATGGTCCATGACATTTCTTCTGCAGGCAGCCACAACACCCATTTATTTTTTAGTTTTGGTAGCTTTCTGTGTGGCATGTGTGAACATCAGGTACAGACGTGTGTCCTTTTTCATGTGAGAGGTACCAGAAGGGCAGGAAGCAAAGCAGACAGCTGTAAGCTGCAGCTCTCCACTGCACTCCTTGGTTTTCACCCTTGAAAGGGTGGAAAATCCTTTATTTTACAGCAATGTCCAGTGCTGTAAAAGCCAGACTGTTCTGTGCTTTCCTTTTACATTGAGATGTCTCTCTGATAACCTTGGCATTTTTGAATAAAGTCAGAAATTTACGGTTATTCACTCAGCCCCACCCCCAAACACTCATCTGCCATGGAGCATATCAAGAAATTAAATGCCCAATGACACCTAAGTGTGGCACAGGGTGCTTAATCACACAATGGGGATAACTGTATTCACTCTGTTTGTTTGTTTGAAGGATGTGTGCTTGTGGTCTCTGTGATTGAACAGCTTGCACAGTGGCACAACAGTACAGTAAAGGCAGCCGTGGAGAGACTGTGCAACTACATACCTGGTAAGTACCAAATAATGTGCCATATGGTACATTGGTACTGCTGTATTTCTCTGTTAATTTCTCTGTTAATTAAAAGTTCACACATTGAGTCTTAAAAAGCCGTAGCCACTTCTCATGCAGCATCTAAAATCAATGTAGCTGTAAGATAGTCAGGTGCTATCTGCAGGGAAGACGTGGCTTCAGCAGAGCTGGGATTTTGTCCCAAAGTTACAGTGAATGGGGTTGTATTATGCCTACATGCCTGTCAGCCCCTTTCTCCCTGCTCTTTTTCTCCCCTTTGTCTCTTTGTTAACAGTTTTAAAATGATCAGATTCGATGTATGTCCAGCCACTCCTCTTTCTTGTTGATATGGGTCTTTATAGCAACTGAGAAGATTAAAATATTTTCAGCATAAATAGGAAGCCACTACTGTAAAATCATAAAAATTAACTGAGGTTGACAGTGATAACCATTTGGTCTGCACAGAAAAGCTATTGAAATGTAACTGATGAGAAAAATTTCAAAAGTGAGAGCTATTCCATATGAATATGTGTAGACTCCCCCTTTTCTTTCTTATTTTATCTGCCCAAGGAAGCCTCTCTGTCCAAACACGTCTCTAAGTAGAGAACAGTTTGAATACCAAACTAGCTTTGTGTTTCACAGACCCATCCCACAACTATTTAAGTAGCTAGATCTCACATTAATGACATATTTTAACTTTATGAATGCAGAAAGGTGGCTTAGGATTCTACATTAAAGAGCCATTTGTATAGGCCTTCATGAATTGTATCTCTGAGAAACCATCTTGCTCTATAGACCTCATTTTCATGGAGATGCATGTAGAATATTAATTCCTTCCTTTCCAAGACATTGTTTCCTGATACAGGATGGGGCGGGGAGGTAATTACTGGAATTAATTCATTGACAGAATGATGCTTATCTTATTTCTATTCCATAAGTAATATCCTCAGTGTTTTAAATTATAGGCACATAACCATGAAGTTGCAATTAGAAGCGCTGATCCTGATATTAAAATACAATTTTATTCTTTCAAACATGACATGCTAGGTCTATGATCATGATTCACTCTATGGACCGTGTTCAGCTGACATGTCAAGATATTTCTTTTCAACTGCCATTCTTCACACACATAAAATCCTATTATCCCTTTAGTTAAATCTGTATAATCCAGTTACCTTCTATGAGAGGCATGGATACATCCAATAGAAAAAAAATGACCCTGAACTTGAATAGAGTGAAAAATCATAGGGATTGTGCAGGAGCTACTGTGTAACCCAATTTATCCTCCCCTAGGAGGTGAACTCTGTAGCCCAGCAGGATTCATCAGCTTCCTCTCGCTCCTTGAAACAATAGAAAAGCTTGGATACTCATGAGGAGCAAGTCTATTAAAGCAGGCCATGCCATTTCTGCTGAAGGAACCATTTCATTATTAGACACGTCCCTACAATTGCTTGTAAGAATAACTGTGACAAATTGATGGCAATGAGACTTTTCCTAGGGACAAAAAGGGAATAAGCATTTTTTTTTTATTTTTTTTTTTGTTAAAGGGCCTCTTATAATTTTGATTGCAATGAAGGGCAGTTGTATCAGGTCTTCAGTGAAGTTACATGCTATTCAAAAACAAAAATAGTTAAAGAAAAGGAGAGGAATTCAGCACCCATCAATCCCTCTCAATCCTATAGGCTGTGTAGAAGAGGACACAGTCATGTGCTGGCATGAAAATATTTGTATGTGCAATGTATGTGATTTGAGCGACAATAAAACTATGAAAATATTAACAGTAACATCATCAGTGAAGGAGCAGACAGAAATGCGAGGTCTGGAGGAATGGGCAGTATTTGTGATAGAAGGGATGTTAGCAAGAATATGTGTTTGCCTGGATCCTGGCTTTCTGCTGGATGAAAGAGAGGTGTCTGATACCCAAAAAGTGCTTTGAGACTGTCTTGGTGTTGCCTCCAAGTCATGCTCTGCTTCTGTCAACCACTGCTGTGTAAACACCTTAGAGCTTGAGTGGAAATGGCAACATGATTAATACCATCTTTCCTGCAAATATTTATCCTCTGGGACTCAGCCAGGATTTGTGTTTCTAACACTACAAAGCTTTAAAGGATATATATATATATATTCATGTAAGAACAGGGCAGTTAGGGGATTTCTTCCCTGAAGCAGTGAAGAAGGAAGTATACTTACTTCTGGCTAAGCACCTCAAAGTTTTTCTCTATATTCTCCAGTGTTTAGCTTGGTTTAAACTCTTATCTTGTCCCTGAACATTCAACATTATTCATCATCATCTCTCTCTTTTCCCCTCCTTTCTGACTTACACAACTTCTTCCCAACAGAGCTTTCTCTCTGTAGCGTCCTCTTCTTGTGTGAGTTCAGGTTTGTGGACACACGAATACAGGGCATATCCTGTAAACATGATTTGTGGCTCAGTTCTGTTTGTTGGAAGCCTGAATGGCATTGGCATCTTCCAAGAGGACTCTACTTGTCCAACAATAATTTTATGTAATTGTAGCTCTTTTCACCACCAGTCATTCTCCCCTTTGTCCCCTCTTTGGGCAGCTAGAAGCCAACCTTCCCACGAGCACAAGGAAATCAGCACCTAGCAATGTGCCTGGCCAGCAGGCCCCCAGCACCAGCTCCCTAGAGCTGATGGCCAGCCAAACCCTCCCCTCCTCACAGACTCCAGTGCTGGCTACGGAAGCTCTCTGGCTCCTCTGGGGCCACAAACCTTGTGGAAATCAGCTGGTTTGGGAAACCTGCACAGGGAGCATCCACTGTGATGCCCCAGGGATGGGCTGGGGAAGCCAGCCACCTTCTGTGGGCTGCCGGAGGGAGGCAGGTGCCCGACTGGCCAGCCTCATCCAAGGGTGCTGTAATCAGAAATGATACCAAATGTGGGGTTATTGATGTCTGTCATGCCTTTCCTTTTATGTGAACAAGAATAAAACCTAATTCCAGCCAGGAGACCAGTTTTTGACTCACAGATAGCTCCTAAAAAGCCAATAGAGAGGAATTATGTGGCAAAGAAGGCAAAGAAATGAAGCTAATAACTTGATTGAAATAAAATATCTGGCATGAGATAAGAAAAATCAGGTGCTGCTGTTACAAGAGCTGTCTGTAACACTTAATGAGTAGGAGGGTGTTGGGGAAATTATGCTTCCACTCCCTGCTGCACCTTCCAGGGCCATGTCCTCATTTCTCTGGGGTGAGCACAGCCAGGGTCATGGATGTGCAAGAGGAAACTTCTCAGGAATTTCACCAGCTGTAAGTTTGCTGGTGCAACCCAGCCTCTTGGTGGCTTCTACCAGCAGCAGTGCTGCCCAGGCAAGGCACAGCACCTCCTCTGCAGGATGCGTGCATGGTTAGCCAGCTCCTGGCTGCTCAGGCTGGAAAAGTCTCTTTTCAGGGGTTGTAAAGTGGTGGAGGGGCTGCTTTTTTACAATGGTACCTTAAAGAAATCTCTGACAAGCTGCCTTCTGCAGGGCATGGAGGGCACATTGCACCCAGATTCAAGAAAGACCCCTGAGCCAGCACATGGCTGGAGACTGTGAAAGGCACCAACCTGCAAAATGTCAAATATTTGTTTGAATATTATTATTCCTGCTCTATACAAAGCAGAATCTTCTACCTTGCAAAATCCCCAAGACACAGAGGCAGCTCCAGCAGTAGCATGAAGTCCTTCATAGCTTGCTGCACTTTATCTATTTGTTTTTGTTCTTCTTGTAAGCATATCATAGTCTGCTTAAACTGCTCAGAAAGTGCTGCAGCATACATGATTTGTTTCGGCTTTTACATGATGCAATGCTCAGAACATTTAGCAAATGCTTGTTATCCTTTTCAGTCATTTCCACATGGCTTGCCTAAAGCCAGAGAAGGACTTAACGTCCCAGCCTAGGTCAGAAATTCAGGATTTCACCCATTCTCTGGTTCTATGCTGAAGTCACAGTCACATGCATTTCTCTTCGATAAATCATCATCCACCTAAAGCAAATCCTGCTGTATTTTGGCTATCATAAAACCAGTTTCACTATGCTGAGTTACTTTAAAAACGTATGTTTTCTAGAAAAACTGCAAGGTTTCTGTTACGTCCTTGCTGAACTTTATGGACCTCACATAACTGAACTGTAAGTATACCTGTATCTTCTTGAGTCCTGGCTTAGTTTGTGCTTTCAGAAGTATGGATGCACCATCAGATTGAAGTGCAGGGTTTTCATTCCTAAAATCACCTGGTTACTAAAGCAGAGATGCTTGAGATCAATTCCAGCTCAGTATTTGGCACAGCTGTTCCTGAGTGAATAAATACAGGCTGCTGCTGCAAACCACTTTCATGCTGCATTTGCCTCTCAGATCAGGTCCACCCGATGTAATTCAGCTTTTGAAATTCAGCTTGTTTGGCTGAGGGAGGAATCTGAATAATCTGTATGTGCAAGACAGGTTCGACAGTCCTACTATGTTAACACTTGTCTCTCATTTTCCCTTTTATCTTTAATCAAGCTTTCTAATTGTCAGCCCCTACATGCTCTTAGCCCTGACCTTGATACACACTCCTGGGGAAGCCCACTAAGTAATGTAAGTGATAAAAGAAAAATAACATAGATCATTTTATTCCCCTTTGAATGTTCATAGTTTAATTAATGGAGCCGTTGATAGACCTTCTCCCTCCCTAGGGTTTTTATTTTTATTTTTAAAACTAGCCAAGGAACTGCAAAGTGCTTACAGGACTAAGAAGTGCTCCAATCAAACATTTTAATTTAATTCTTGATTTGCCCAGAGGTGTGTCCCAAAAAGAAGGAAACAGTCCTAGCTATTGTGCTTGGTGATTAAGGATCTTTGAAGGATTTCTGGTTATTTTCCTGAGTTAATGACTGAACATTCATGTGAGCCAAATTGCATATGCATTAACTTTAACCTTTAAATCTTTGTCAGACTTTTGATTGATTAAAAAACAGAAGAGTCATAATGCATTTGGTGCAGGTGCTGCATACCAAGCACAGTGCTTTTTTTATCATCCAATTTTAAATGGTGAGTAGGATGCCATGGCAGAAAGTTATTTAGGGTCTAACAGTATATGGAGTAGTGGTTATGGGCTATGATGAAGTGTGCTGAAACTGTCATGTAGTGCTGAGATTTAGCTTCTGCTTCCAAGCACCCAAAAGAACATAATTGTCTCTGTTTTTGCACCATTTCCTTTAGCATAGACAGGGAAATGAATGCTGATGTGGTCTGCTATTCCTTGAGGCTGTGTAAACAGGATCCAGGACAACCACTTTGTCATCTTTACCCTCTTCCCAAGGTGAGTTGCTTTGTCACTTCTTTCAAAGTTGTGAGCTGTGGATGGCTCCTTAAGCTGGGATTGAGAAATATAGAGGCTTCCAGGCCATGTGCATTGTCTGGGGAAAAATAAATAAATAAATCAACATTTTTAACATGGATGCTTTCAGAAAATGCCTGTCTGAATGGAAGGTACACAGCATGCGTTTTGGAGTTTCAGCAACGTGGCTGTCAGAAAGTGGGAATTACAGTGCCAACTGTCCTTTTACCAGCCTGGGTCAGAGAGGGAGAATAGACCAAAAAAGCTCATTATATCCAGACTTTATTGTTAAGCAGTGCAATAACCCCAAAGCTGATACTCAGCTGCAGTTCACCTATACCCCCATGGCATGAGAAGTTATCCTGCATCATCTGATCAGCTGTGACAGCCTGTGTGGGCACTAGCTTCCCACCACAAATGTGGGGGTATTTGACTTGGCTTGGTCTGCTGTGGGAGAGGTTTAAGCTAACTTGCATGAGCTTTTACCACAGGCTAGAAATGTATGCAGTTACCACGGCAATGGGGATGGATGGTTATTATGCCATGTGGACTTGACTGTGTGTCAGATCTCAGTGACACTCGGACACAAACACATGTGCACAGGTGTGCAAACAGATATACTTGATTGTGGTGGTTCCTTTCAGTCATTGTGCAGCCCAGTTTGCACTGAAACCTGAGAGCAATAGTGGCTGTCTGGCAATGTCAAAAAACAAGTGATTCATTGAGGTGTCTATCTTTGGAAATATTTTTCCTGCATCTGGATAAATTCCTCTCTGATTTCTAAAGGTTTACCTAAGCTATTTTTACACAGGGTCTTGCCTAGCAGCCACTGAAATCAGTGAGAGCCTTTTTATGGGCTTCAATGATCTGTGGTTCATCTCCAGGACGGATTTAGTTCACCCAGTATTAAGAGCTGCAGAAACACTTGTATTCCAAGAATGACAATAGCATTTATTTTATAACAGGTGGGTGCCCCATATGACTTTCATGCCCTGTGCTATGTCAAAGATATATGGGTGTGCAACCAGGCAGGGGTGAAAGAAAACTTGTGCTGGAGAAGAGAGGGTCCACGCTAACCTGATTCAACCAGGACATAGCCCAAACTTCATCAAACATGTTTCTTCAGAAATTCTCCATCTGAACTGGTAAAACAGTTCATGGCTCTTTCCACCCTTCCCAAAGCATATCAGGTCTGCCCTGTTGCGGGTGTTGTATTAATGACAGCCAGGTCTTTACTCATCCCACAAATTTTTTTTTAGTCTCCAACAATTTCTGCCCTGATCATTGCATTTTTATTTTATTATTATTATTATTATTATTTTTCCTCCTCTTCACTTGTTATAGCAACAGAGACCTTGCCAGTGACTGTACAGTCTCTTTTTTTTTCATTTTTGTTCTTGTTATAATTAGGAGTCCTCAAGCTGGAGGTGAGAGACTAGCAGGCTTTCCCAGTGTAGCAGGGCAAGCAGGAGGACAGCTGTGGCACTGGTGGCTGCATGTACACTGCAGTGCCAGCCCCAGACACAGTTTTCATATGGACTTCCTTGCTTGTGTCACAGGAACAAAAAGAAGTTTAAACCATCCTGCACCCTGACTTCTGCCTGGGGCAGAAGTGCAAGCCACCTCTTGGGGTGACAGAGGATGCAGGCAATGAACCTCAGTTAAAGAGAGGGATGGGCTCTCTGTGTAAGCAAAAATTTTCCCTGATTTGGCAGACTGCGAAGCTCAGGGAAATTTCTGTAGGTCACAGCTAGCCCTGCACAGGCACAAAAGAGTGCCAAGACAAGGGCAAATGGGATGTTTTAGCAAGCGAGGGCAGCTTTTTAGCCAGTTTCAGGAGTGTTTGTCATAACCCTTTGCACCAAAATCAGCGTATTCTTACCCATCCTCTCTCTTATTATTTTTTTTTTGGTGGCTGTGCAGCAGCAAAAACTCTCCCTTCCAAGTGGTGATGTCCCAGTTTCTGTCAAGGCATATTTGCTTCTCACCAGGATTAAGGGAGTTCTATTAACAAAATGATTTCTTTACCCAGGCTTTAGTCTCCGTTTTAGCATGTTTGGTGCCCTCAGACAGCACAGCGAGATGGGAGGAGAAGAGCAGGGCTCTGAATTCATGCTCAAGTGGTTGATAAATTGCCCACAGTAACTCCCTGACAAGTCAGATTGGGTAAAGATGAATTACAGGTGGACGAAAAAAAAATATACAGTCACAGACACATAAAATGCAGTTTACCTCATATTTGCTCCTTTGGTTTGTAATTTGATTGATCACTTCAGTTATATGAGCCTGCAAGTGCTGGCTCAGTCCCCTGCCAAGTATTTGAGCAAGACTTAAATACTAATAACTGCTTTGTTCAACAATATTGATTTTTCAGGTACTTCATTTATTCATTTAGACTTTTGGATGCACACTTTCCAAGAATTAGTATTGTGTTTGTACTGGCAAAGGGAGTGAAATGCAAGCTGAGCTACTTGCCCTTATAAAGCAGTATAATGTTCTGATTTTAATTGTCTTTAACATGGTAAGTATCAATACATAGCTGCTTTTACAATCTAGTTTATTTTGATACGTTTCTACGATGTTGCTCTAGTGAGATCACATGTATCAAGGAAAGAGCCATGTCTTCAGAGACCCAGCAAACTATCTGCATAATTGAGACATTGCATACCATGTAAATGGTATATGCACTACATTACTTCCCCAGTCTCTGACAAATTAGCTGAAATATTTTTTTTTTGCCACCCTGCCTGGAGCCATTAGTGCTCTGTGATTATTCTAGGAGACTTGGCTCCAACTGAGAATATAATCCACTGCTCTCTTGGCATGGGGCAAAGCTCTCAGCAAGGAGCTGGAGGGCAGAGCCTCATAAGCAAGCTGCGTGGCAGGGCAGCCCTGGGGCTGAAAGAGGCTCATTTTGGTAGCAGACCCTCATGTTGGTGGGGAGAAGTGGAAGGACAATAAGGTGTTGGTGCAGATTACCAGCATGACTGTGCAGATTACCAGCATGACTGTGCAGTGCCACTGAGTGAGCAGGTCCTGTGACCCCACCTCATTGCCACCAATGGCCTATAGACCAAGGCTGGAAGGGCAGGTGCATGTGTAGGCTCTCCTGCTGTATGTTTCTTGTGATACCAGAGTTGTCCTCTCCCTGTTGTATAAGAAAAGTGGCCCTGGGGAATCCTCCAAGTCAGGAGGCCAAATAGGATGGTGCAGTCAAAGTGACATGTAGGTTTGCCATTGGCAGCTGAGGTCTGGGGGGCATCTACAGTTGCTGTAACATGCCTTATGGCTAAAGTTGCATCAACAGAGAATAGACTAATGATGTCTGCAGCACTGCACAGAAATGCTGCCAGTGGCTACATTTATCCAAGCTAGTTGGTTTAGGATGACAGGATACTGTTTTAGCCAAAAATATTTGTCAACTCCAATGGTGGAGGGCTTTCTGCACTGGGTCCTGTGACACAAGGATTTTCCTTTACCAAGTGAAAAGGGCTGAAATAGGGTGAAGGCTTTGGCACTTCCTGCCATCCTCATGTTCTGGTCCTGGTGGTGAGCAGGTTTGCAGGAGGCTCATCTTAATTTCTCCCTAGATTGTGTTAAGCCAGCTGGCCTGTTCAGTTAGATGGCAATACTTTAATTGATTTTGTTGGGGCTAGAGTAATGGCTTGGTTTCAGCACAGGTGTCCTGCTGCTGTCAGTCTCCAGAACAGTTGGTGTTGGAAGGAGCCTTCATTCTTCTTTCTGCCCTTCAGGGTGCCTTTTTTTGCTCCAGATTATTGGAGGCCTTGTGACTGCAGACCTTATCTTCATATCCAGTAGCAGAATTTTACTGGGAGACATCTTGTATCAGCAAAAATATACATATTTATGCTAATGTCATTTTATCCAATGTTACCAAAGTAAGCTTCATTGCCACAAGCGCTGATGCTGGTTCATGTCCCCCCTGTCAAACCTTTCACTTTGAACAAAACAAAAGACACATCCCTCATGGACATCACTGCGGGCAGCCTTCTCTTTGCAGTAAGCCTGGTTGTGCAGCTTGCATCTGAGTACTGTGGCTGGGATTCGTAGTTTTTCTGGGTGACATGGACTGGCTGAGCACTTTGGTCATGTTACAAAGCCAGTGCAGTAGAGTTAACAGAAGTTTTGTTTCTATGAAATGAGAATTAAAATTAAGGTGTTTCACACATTTGAATAGGGATCTGTCCATGGACTTGCTAGGAGCCTCTTCCAAAAGATGGATGTGGGGAAAAAAAAAAAAAAAAAAAAAAAAAAAAAGGATAAAACAGTTGGGCTAGATTGAGAGTGGCAGTCCTGGTCATAAGTAAGTGTCCTAAACTGCTCATGTCTGCCTGTGTAACTGTTCAAGCAAGTGCATGCACAAACACTTGAGCCAAATAAAGAGAAACCTTTGGCATACTCTTCTAGCTAGTTTCCAGCTTGGAATCTCTCAGCTACAGCTCAGATTTTACAAACTAGAAGCCAACAAAGTCTGACTAGGGAAAGCAACTGTTTGGGGTTTCACAGAATAAAAACACTGCTACTACTTTCTCTCATTCCTCTCCCTCTTCCAGCAAAAATGCAAACCACTTACCAGGTGGTGGGGTAGAACCAAGCTGTGGGGTGTGAGTGCTTGTGCACTTGGTCTCTTGAGGAGACCAAGCTGCCAGCCAAAGACAAACCTTGTCTCTGTGCCCTGTTT
The DNA here is from genome assembly GCF_011077185.1 of Oxyura jamaicensis. Lineage (NCBI taxonomy): Eukaryota > Metazoa > Chordata > Aves > Anseriformes > Anatidae > Oxyura > Oxyura jamaicensis. Next base: position 62,999,819 of record NC_048894.1, on the reverse strand, counting down.
CCTTGCTTTGCAGCCATGGGCCATAAAACAAGGTGATGGGAGGTGGGATAGGGTCCTGGGAAGCAAAATCTCTTTTCTGGAGATAGACAAAGCCTTCTGAAACATGTAGTGTTTCTGCTGCAGTCAGAACTGAGCCCTGAAGAAACATCTGACAGGCAAGCTAAAGAAAGCAGCACTCGTTTCTCCCCTTTCACTTTTTTCTCACCATTGCCTCTGCTCTCATTCATTAGCAGAAAATAAAATGCAAAACTAAAACACCATAATCCTAACCTTCCATGAAAGAAACCAGTGTTTGGGGCAGGAGAATGGCAGGAAAGAGTGTGAGGACAAGGTGTTGCTCATGGATGCCAGCTCTGTGTTTTGCAGAGGCCAAGGAGAAAAAGTAAATCCAAATGTTGCACCCAGAACACACAGAGTCCAAGTCCAATATAAACAAGTGGATTAAAATGGCCAGAAATCAGATTACTTCTCCAGGGAGGAGAAAGCTCTGAGTCAAGCCTTTCATGTTTTAGATCTGGGCTTCCACAGAAGATCCCTATTTTGATTCCAGAGCATGTATAATTTGGTTTGGCTGTCCCATGCCATCATAATAATTCCCCTTAAAGCCTCTGCAGGATGAAAGGTGGGAGCTATACAACAAATCCCACTTTTGCTGGTGTTGCTTAACAAGCTCTGCAATGTTTTTGTGCCTTGATATGCCTATTCCTGGTAAAAAGATGATGAAAATGAGTTAGAAAGGGAACTGTTGGAAAGTCTTGTAAATATCTGCTCTCCTATTTAGCCAGGATAGAGCTGGCTAACAAGGATGATAAATGTGAGACAGTTAAAGTTGCTTTGTGTACTTGTTTATGATGAGGAATAGATCTGTTTACAAAAAAAAAAAAAAAAAAAAAAAAAAAAAGGCTGGGAATACCAGGGCTCTGTGGAGGGCATCCACAGTAAAAAATGTTGATAATAGTTACTTGAAATGCAAATATATGCTGCTTTAATATTCCAAACTGGCATGCCTGCTGTTCAGTAAGGTGCTGTCACTTAAGGGATATTCTAGTTCTTTTAGAAATGCTTTATAGTACTTTAAAGTACTACTTTAGTACTTTAGTACTACTAGTAGTACTTTAAAGTACTTTATACTATAGTACTTTATACTGTAAGCTGGACTGTAGGAAGAACTGATAAGAGGTCATCTTCTGACAGAACGTTTTGTCCTTACTAACCATTTTGATAAGAATCAAAGTGCTAATGTATTTGTTACACACTGGTGTGTTTTTTTTTCTTTCCATTTGAGAGAATTTCAAAAGTAATTGAATTTTTTTAACCAATCATCAAAGCCCACAGAACAGAAGCAGTTCTTTCTCCTGAAAGAAGGCAAATGAGCAGTACTTTCAGCCTTCTTTATGCTAAATGCTGAGGGAAAAGGCAGTGGCCTTCACACAAAAGTCTTAATAGTCTTAATATTGTTTGCCAAGATAGCCTTATAAAAGCAGGACAGCATATGGGATTTATCATCATTGAGATGGAAGAATATTGTCCAAAAAGGAGAATGGAGCAGCAGGAGGAAACACAGTGATGATAATTCACCAAAAGCAAATGCTTTTGCCTGAAGTTTGCATCAAGTCTGCAAGCTGAGATCATCTTGGGGCACTCAGCTACTGCCTGTCTTATTAACAGGGTTTCCTCATGTGTATGGTATCCCTGCTGCTCCCCAGGGACATTTCTCAGTGCTTGGCAGTCACCAGCTGTGGTAACCAGCAGATGATGCACGTTCAACCATAGCCCTGCCACACCGTGCATGGCATGGCCATCTTCCTGCTGGCCACAGGTTCCTGGCTGTCCTTTGCACTTGCAGTTGGTGTCTTTTGTGAGAAATTTCCTCTCCTCCTTTGAGGAGCACGTGTGTTACCTGGGGGGGCGGGGTGGGGACGGGGGGGAAGGAGAATTGAGGTATCACTGGTAGTTGATGTCTTTGTGATCCATGGCCTTATAATGGCCAACTGATGTTCTATTGACAGGGGTGCCTTTCCAATATCTTTTCTAGCCCTGTTTTTAATAGTTCTCCCATTCTTCCTTTCTGTTTAAATGCAATTATCCTCATTTTGAAAGAATCCCAAAATGCTTCTTCAATGCAATTTTATGTGACCCAACAGCAAGGCAATTCTTGCTGTTGTCAGCAAGTACTTTCCCTCCAGGACAGGTATTCCCAGAATGAAGAGATGACCTTCCTACAGTTCAAGTAGGAGATTTGCCTTTCAGATGTTATTCCCCCGTTATTCCCTGCACTCTGGCTGTTTCTCTGCTGGGATGAACCTCAGATGAGGATAGCCCCCACGCATGCAAGACCATACTCTACCACAGCAAGTCAGACTGGCAGCACAAACATAACCCTTTTCTGACCATCTAACGAATGGTTACTTTTCTGCAGGAATCATGGAGAAGCCAGTTTTCTGCAGCTCACGTGATGCAGTCAGGATATGAATTTCAGCTTTTAAACTGAACTGGACTATCTATTTGGAAATAAATAATGCCCTGGAGCTAAATAAATGAACTCTTGCCACTGCAGTTTCATATAGGGTGATCAGATAATTGATTGTTAGTCCAATAAAAAGTAGATGATGATGAGTTTGTGTACTCATATCAGTCACAGCACAAAAATGATGTATTAAGTAATATATTAAAAAAAAAAAAAAAAAGAGGAAAAAATGGTAAGATACTGTGAAGCTCATCTGTTTTTTGTTTGTCTTTTTTTCTTGATTTCCTAGGTGGGGCTGAGTACTGCAATATGGAAAGCAAAAAGGATTTTGAAGACTTCCAAGGATCTGGTAAAAAATCAGTGGCACTAGGGTGTTTTACGCTGTATTTGCATTTTATCAAGAGTAAGTCCTTGCTAATTTTGGCTAATTGTGAACCCATCTGATCATCGTAGAATTGGATGCTGACTTGCTCCTAGCTAGTGCAGGATCTTCTCTATCAAGTGCTCATGAGCTGCACTGCTGTCTCAGAGCACAGTGAGTGAGTGCTCTTTGGGGTTGTCTGAAATTCAAGCAATGGCCTAAATGCAAATTCAACTTAGCTTTCCTTTCTGTGCCTCTAAACTTGAAAGCTGGGATTGGAAATTTTCTGCCTCCATCAGTTTTCAGATTATAGTAGATCTCTTCTCAGTGGCAAAGGGAAGAGCAGCTTTTATTTTGACTTATGAAAGTCAGCACAGCTATTGAGTTTGTTTCCAGTTGTCTTCAGGCACTTAACCCAGAGCAAATATTTTTTTGTTCTTTGTGAAGAAATTATTGATATTGCTTCTTCCTGAACCCTCACTGTGATGCTACTCACAAAAATGAAAATTGAGGTGCCTAATTAGCCCTTGGGCAATTGCTAAATTGTGATGCCAGGGAGATAAACAATGCACTGGAGAGATGGGTCTCAGTTCCTGCAGAACAACAACCAGCAGGATCTTATTCATTTTCCTTCCTATTTGGTGCTGTGTTTCTGATGGCTTGAGATTTCCGCTCAAATTACATGCCATTTCTAATCCCCTTCCCAAGTCCACGTGCTAATGCCTGAAGCATGACATTGAGTCAAGGCAGACCTTGCTGTCGGACTGAGCCTGGGCACAAGTGTGGGGATGGAGAGGGATAGATGTGCAACTGCTGCTTCTCGGGATGCAGGGTTCCTTACCTCCTTCACACGTGCTCCACAAGCTGGAATGAGGAGGGCGATCCCTCCTCTTTTCTACCCTTGGCATGCCAGGCTTCATCCATTGTGTGGCAGGCTATGGCTGGCCTCCACAGGCCATCCATACCATGTCCTTTGAGCTCTCCGAGGTAGGTTGGTATCAGTTCTTGGCACAATGGGGTCTCTTCCAACTTGCTAGTGCTCTCCTGTGTCCTCAAAGCTGCTCTGCAATGCCTCTATACCTCTTTGTTCTCTATTGCTGTGCCCTTGGCCTCTTGCAGCTCCTACTTGCCCATTATCAGCAGGAAGGAGGAGCAAGCTGTGCCCTGGCTAAATGCAGTGTGGCTTCAGTGTATTTCTAAGCCTACATAACTGCACAATATGAGGTCAGCTCAAATTAAAACAAATAGCATGTCATTGCTTGGGCTTCTCCTGTTGTGTTTCTTGAAATGATCCTTTTAGAGACACATTTTAAAGCTAGAAAATTTAAAATAACACTAGGGGCATAACTGTCTCTTGCAGCTTCCCCTTTACCTGGGTTGCAGTTAACTTCATCTGAAATCCAGAAAAGCAATGTAGTAAGAAGCAGAAAGGAATGTCACAAGGAGAGCACAGTGTGTATTGCCCTGCATGAGCCCCATAGCCCAGAATGGCAACATGTGATGAAAGCTGGAGGATCCAAGAACACCCTGCCTGTGGTAGGACGTCTGCATCCAGGCCAGAGAAGATAGAAAAGCATTCACTGGGCCTCTTTTGAGCTTTGGCCCACGTTGGAGGGAAACAACAAGTTATATCTGTGCATTCTTACCACAGCCACTATTTTGGGTTCTTTTGTTCTGTGGTGTGTTTGGGAAAAGACTCCCCAGCCTTCTGGAGAGGTTCTTGCAAGCTAACAGTCCCCAGCTCTGCTTGGCAGCTGTATGCATCTGTGCATAAAACAGAGGTGATTATGGCTGTTGGCAAGGAGAATGGGAGGTCTGCCTGGCTGCCAGGGCCATTGTATTTACTTGGCACTTCTTAGGAACATTGTAGTTTTGGGAAAAAGGTATTTTCCAGATGTAGAGTTCTGTTGAAAAAAGCTACAACCCAAAATATCTAATAGGTATCTCCATTCATTAAATATAGTAAGCCACCTGTGAGAGACTGCTTTAAAACAAACACCAACAAACATCAGGGGATTTTTTTATTATTATTATTATTATTATTGTAAAACCAATTAAAATAATTACTGAAATGTCATTATGGAATACTAGTAGGCATTGAAAAAAAAAGTTGTGTTATCAATCACTGTGAGCACTTCCAGCACTAACTTTTCTTATGGATGGAAAAGATACTGAGGCATATTTTAGCAACAACATAGAAATAATACTTCAAGCAGAAGAGTTGTAGCATTCCCATTTAATGAGAGTAAGCTCCATGCGTACAGTCCTGTAGTGACTACATGTTGCCTGTAACTCACACCTCTGCAGCAGGAGAAATGGGAAGCCACAGAGGGAGCCAAAAGAGAATTGTAAGGCAGAGCGGATCATGAACTAGCCTCTTGCTCACCCACTCAGGCTACTCAAGGGAAGTTGCCTGCCTCTTCCCTAAGACATGTTCTGCAATTGTAGCATGGCTCAGTTGGGAATGTGCCTGCTCACCTGTGCTCTTCTCTCTAATGTGCACAAAAAAAAGTATCCCTGTGCTCCTTTGCTTCCTTTTGAGGCCATGAAAGCAGAACCAAAGAGTTACATCTGGGCCCCACTGCCCACTTACTCTGAGGACACAAAGGCAGCTGCTGCAGACAACTTCGGCAGCTAGTCCTCAAAGCCCAGCTCAGCATAGCCCGTACTTCTTCCAGGACACCATTATGCCAAAGCTGGGCAGTCTGCTGGGGCTGCAGGTTTGTCTCTGTTTGAAACTAACAGGGCTTTAGTTGGCAGCAATTTTCATGACTAGCTGAGAAAAAGGCAGGAAAGGCTTTATTCTACTTACAGCAAAGGTTAAACTTTAAGTGAAGCCTGAGAGCAGAATAAAAGGAGGTCTGCTTTATTAATTTATTTCTTGAAAGCCCTGTAGTTTGTATTTCTGGCAGAGTTTCGGCTCCGGGTGTCTTAACTTCAAAGACTTTGCCTGTTGTGATTTAGGCTGAAGTGAGAAGCTGACAGTGCAAATCTTAGCATGATGGAAAGCTCTAGTGTTTTTCTAGGCAGCCCTGGGATTAGTCCTACATGGAGGAGGTGGGGAAATTGGTTTCTTTCTTCTTTCCAGGAAGGCCTACAGAGGTTTGCAAAGCACTTTGAGAAAGTTGGCATCCTGCTTTCGTGCCTCCCAATCTCTGCCTACCTGGTCATACGTGCATAGGCATGCACACCCTCCACAGCTGTGCACTGTCATTACACAGCAGAAGAGATGGAATTAAAACCTCCACTAAAATCATGCCACTAAGCTGTGTGGTTGGTTAGATGGCAAACAATGAGGTGTCAAGGTAAAAGCATGATATTTGCAGAGAGAGGGCCAAGCATGAAGTGGAGGGCTGCATTTCTGTTGCCCAAGGCCCCATCCAGCCTGTCCTTGAACACCTCCAGGGATGGGGCATCCACAGCTTCTCTGGGCAACCTATGCTAGTGCCTCACCACCCTCTGAGTGAAGAATTTCCAACCAGCATCTAATTTAAATCTTCCTTCTTTTTAGTATAAAACCATTTCCCTTGTCCTGTCGCTGTCTCCCCATGTCATTTGAGTTTGACAGAGCTGAGGAGAGTTAACTGGGGTTTTCTGCAGGTTTCTTGTCTCTTGGCTCCCCTGAGTCCTCCTTGTTGCTTCCCACTCTGAACAGAGTGGGACTCTCATCTCCACCACTCCTTGTTGCCTATCCAAGGGAACACCTTCCTGCCTTTGCTGGAGCTGCAGGGCAGTACCTTAAGTGCCACTGCAGTGCTGCCTCTCAGTGAGACCTCAGAGTCCTCTATCATTCAGAACTTTATATGCTGAAGTTACTGCCCCTCATGGCAATTAGCAGCCTTTCATTGTCCTCTCCTGAGTTGTATCCAACCCTTACCTTCTGTTTTATGTTAGATTTGGGTTGTAATCTCATTAGCATGAGAACTATCTTACTTTTCTTCTGTGTATGCAAAGTGTAACACAAGGGATTGGCCCAAGGATAGAAGTGCTATGGCAATATAAATAATTACCCTCCTTTGCATAAAGTAATGAGCATGTCCATCTGCTCAACTGTTTCATATTTATATGCTGAATACAGCCTTAGTGTTAGCCTCAGTTAAATAGACTGTGAGCTGACTAGCCCTATGTATTTATTGGCTGCCTGAACACTCTTGGTGTTTAAAGACCACCTGAACTTATGAAACCACATTAGCAGCACTTTTGTGGGGTTGATCTCCAATGCAGTACAGTGTTTTGTAACCTGAGAATTCACTGGGAAGGTCTCTTTTGGCTCCTGAAGCTTCCTGGATTGGCCCATGGTTATGGTGTACAAATCATAGAATCATAGAATATCCTGAGTTGGAAGGGACCCATAAGGATCATCAAGTCCAACTCCTTGCACTGCGCAGGTCTACCCAAAAGTTTAGACCATGTGACTTAGTGCACAGTCCAAACACTTCTTAAATTCATACAGGCTTGGTGCAGTGACTACTTCACTGGGGAGCCTGTTCCAGTGCGCAACCACCCTCTCAGTAAAAAATCTCCTGATATCTAGTCTGAACTTCCCCTGCCTCAGCTTCACCCCGTTCCCACAGGTCCTATCACTGGTGTTTATGGAGAATAGGTCACCTGCCTCTCCACTCCCCCTCGCGAGGAAGTTGTAGACTGAATGATGAAATGATGAAGGAGTTTATCCTTCAGCAGCTGCCTTTTACAGCTTGCAGGGCTGGCCAAGATAAAAACTAGTTATGAGATTCCCAACTAAAAAAATCTCATGAAAAATCAAGGACATTCTATGCAAACATTGGATCCTCCCATTTCTCCCCTTTCTGGGGTTGCTTTTGAGTTTTGGCTTATCCAAAGCTCCCCACCAAGTGTGCAGAAACCAGCATTTTAGTCTCAATGTGTGTTCCGTTCACTAGTTCTATACTAAGTATCGGACACTGTTGTGTTTATCCAGCATGAGAACTGCAGTCTTTATGAAAGGTGAAAAAAGTAACTTTGGTACATGACAGGAGACAGCTTCATGAGAGCTTCTTCCATTTAGTTTTACAGCTTTCTGAAAATAAGCGTTGTTGGTTTGTGAAATGTTCAGTTGAAATCCCAAAGTTGACTGCTGTGTCACATCTAAATCCTCAAATCCTCTGGCATGTAGCATCTTTAGTGGAGTTATTGGTGTTTTCAGATGTTATTAGGCAGAAAACAGATGACGTAGCTCTGGATTTGACTGATACAATATATCCCAAGTCATGTGGCCTTATGAGCTAATGTATTCATCTTTTATCTTCCTCCCCTCCAGAAAAGCACCACAAGGTTCTCAAATCTATGTGCATTTCCTCTTCTGGCTAACCTATGTGAGAAGATGAAATAGTATGTATAAAGTTTTCAGTCCTCAACCAGTAACAGAGTATGGTACATTTCTTTCTTTCAAAGGAGAAAATCCTCAGCTTAACAAATCTCCCTATGCTTTACTGCTGTTTCTTTCCTTCATATTACCACTATCCAGGCAGTACAGAGGGGGCTAGCAGAGGGTTCAGGCAGGTGAGAGTGCTTGGAGAGATCCCTGTGCTTTTGCAATACTTAAAATATTTGCACGCATATAGTTAGAAGCTCTGAGAGTACAAATATACTCTTACGTAGGCCTGAGCCCTCAGTTCATACACACAAAGATATGACACCTCCAAGTGGGAGCCGTTTTTCTCCTGAGATTTCTTGAGTCCCAGAGATGTCTCTGTTGTTTTATTCACTAAGTTGTGGTGCCCACAGCTCAACATCAAAAGCTATACTCTACTGAGCTGAGGGCAAGCAGCAGCTACATAACTCTGTGAGGAATACCAATTAGTATGAAATAAGAACAACTTGGTGTCACTGCTAGCTTAGAGTCAGAGTTTCTAAGAAATGCCAAGGACATCAGCTGGGTTATTTCTCCTAAAGCATATTTTTTTACCTGACAATATAAGCATTTGCTTGTGCAACTTGGTATGCAAATGGCAAGCCTTCTAGGCCTGTCACAACAGAAGAGAGATGGCGTAAGGAGTTGAGGGATGCATATCAGAATGGGCTTATGCCATTTATTTTTAACAGAAGAAGGTTTCCATCAGCATAAAACTCTATTCTGCAGCTCTTTCCCAGGTAGAAGACTTCTGTTAATGCTACATATCTGGCAGATTGCAAGATGTGCCAGGTTGAGTTTGGTATTTATGTCCAAAAGTGATAGTTACTTTTACTGCAGATTTGATGCCCCAGCTTGTTCTAGAGGCTGAGGATTCAATATTGCAGCCACACAGGAGACCATCAGCTTTGCCTCTGGTGCTCACTCAGCAGATATTGAAAGAAATTAGGATTTGGTCCTTTGGGCAGAATCGCTTTGCTGAGGTACAAGCACAACTAAAATGAAACGTAGAGCTGTGAAGAACATGAAAGCTATTATCTATTCTGAACACTTTTTTTTCTGAATAGGTTTCCTTCCATATGTTAACACTGTGTTTGTTGTTTTTGTTTTTGCAGTGTCATAAGAAATAAACTACCTTTTGAAGATTTTGATGGAGATAAATTTAGTACTTTCCCAGTAAGCAAAGCCTTTCCTTTGGTACAATAATCCCTTGATAATGAGAATGCCTATGAGATTCCTCCTACTTTCTGCAAAGCCTTATTCATTCATGTGAAAATGAGTGAAATCTAAAGAGTTTTTTTCTTTTTTTTTTTTTCTGGATGAAAAAAAAAAAAATCAGTCATTTGGGGAGATGTACACATAAAGCTGTACTCCCTGCAAAAGCAAATTGCTTGCTGCAAAGTGGTCTGTTTATTGAATTAAAATGAGGTAAAGTAACGTCAAGTTAAAAAAAAAAAAAAAAGGAAAGAAAAAGAAAAAAAAATTGCCAGCTTGTTTTATTTCAGCACTGAAATGTGCAAGGTGACATTTTTTTAAAGCTTAGGTTCTGGAATACAACCCATTTACTGGACTTTATTCCTGCACCTTGAGCTAGATTTTCATTTTAGATATTTTAAATGAAAAGTGCCAGGGTAACAATGAGCATCCTATTTGCGTGCTTCTCCTGGCTTTTAGACATTGCGGGGCTATCACTGGCGAGGCAGAGACTGCGATGACAGAAACACCACTGTGTACCCTGGAAGACGGTAAAGCTTTTAAATATTTTAAATAATTATTTCTAATACTTGTGGCTTTGTGAAGAATGAGTTCCATATTTGTTTTCAGCCAAGCTCCAGGAGAGGACACCACTGCTTTGTGCTTAATTTCACTGTGATGGAGATGAGAGGGGATGGTTGAGACCATGGATGGGGTGTAATAACCTGAGGGGTGAAAATCGGATGTGTTTTGTGTGTACCATGTCATCAGTGCCAAGAGGGAGGCTGTGCTCCAGCCCTCATGCACTGAATTTGGAGTCAGGGGTTTGAATTTCAACAAAAACTCAAAAAGAAGGAAAAGGGCAGGAAAAAAGCACAGGTCTGCAAAAGTCATCCCCATTCACTTATCCAAAGTGAAAATGCAAACTGAATGGGTAAGTTGCATTTGACATCCTCCTGTATTGACTTCAAATTAATATTTCATTTTGCAATAAAAATTACCTTTCCTGCACTCAAATGGAAAATAAACACCCTTCTGTGCAGAAAGGAATTTCTAATTATTTTACATTCTTCATAGAAAATGGCACAAATGATCTAACTTCCTCCAAAGCCTCCTTTTTCTTTGTTTTCTGTAACACTGTGTACTCTTTTGTAACTCTTTTTTAGTCCTGATAATTGGGATGTGAAAAGTGACTCTAACTGCAATGGCATATGGGTAAGCAAAAGAAGTTGCATTTTCAAATTCCTTCCTGATTACCTCTTCTTTTTTTCCCCTCCTTTTGAATTAGTTTATAAATGGGTGGACTTTTTATTATTCTGGTTTATTAACTGATTTGGATCATTCCATGTATTTACTGCCTTGGATATTCCAAGTAATAAAATTGTATTTATTAAACTATAAGGAAACAGAATAAGCAGATATGAGTTTGTTTATTGACGTTTATGATTATTTAAATTATAACTATTATAATTAAAATGTATACATACTTATTGGAATAAGTTAATGGAAAGTGTCATTATTATGATGCAATGCTTCCTACAGGCAGACATTCAAGACATAAATTCTCAGTCTCTGTTTTGCACTAGCATTTTTCAGGCACTTGATAGAGACTTTAATCTACCTTTTCTCTTGTCCAACAGGGTGTGGATCCAAAGGATGGAATTCCCTTTGAGGAGAAATTCTGCAAAGGTGAATCTTTAAAGTCAGTGCAAGAAGCAATTTGTATTTTGTATTCATTTCATAAATATTTTAGTATTTGCGTGGTCATTACCAATGTAAGGGAAAGAAAATGGGCTTCACAACTTCATGAGAAAGAAAAAAGGATGTGTGCCATTTTTCTTGTTTAATCTTGAAGATGGGCAGAGATAACCTGTGAACAGCACAGGCTGCTGGTAATGTTCTATTAAAAGCTAGTGGGGTTATTATGTTGAAATACATAGATCATGGACACCAGAAAATGGAGGCATTACCTCTACAACTTCAGTGCTGCCTAAAGCCCGACTGAGGAAGCAGTTGGGTGTCCATGTGTGCCCAGGTGGACCCACTGGTGTGCCAGCAGTGCTTCTGATAACCTTATCTCCCAGACAGCAGTGTGGGTGTGCGAGAGTACGCACGCACACAAAGAACACCCTCACTAAAACACCACTGGCTGCTCACCTTGCCTGACATTTGCACCAACGTCCTGGAGGTGAGCCATTCTCTGGCAAGCCTTTCCAACATTTTTCAGTGAAAGGCAATCTTCAAATGTATGAAGCAGCTTGATTATATATATAATATATACATAATTACCAAACTGCCAGATTGTTCTAGCAGAAATGTTTGTGTGGATAGTGCACCCACCGCCCAGTCCTGCTATAAAGAGCTTTGACAGGTTTCCATTTAAATAAATGTTTAAGTATCTTTCATACATATTCTATGGGTAGTAAAAATAAACGTTGGCTGAACAGCAGAGCCTGTACTGAAATAACATCCTCAAGTACAACCAAGATTTTTTTTTTTTCTGATTAGCAAACTTTCTCCCTGTTATTCATGTATTCATGCCCAGTACCCAGGTGTTTCCCTAGGGTTACCTTTTAGTATATTTTTTTGCTGCAGATGGTGTGAAAATCCCATTGCAGGGCCTGAACATTTTGGCCATATGAAGGGTGGTGTACTCAGACTCCATCAGCTGCTACTGCAGCTGCTCTTCAAGCACTGCTCTCCATGCTCTGTCTCATTGCTCTTTTAGGTGTACTTTACCTGCCAGGACCATTTCATGCCATTAATCAAGTGTGTTAATTAGGTGCGGATTCACGAGGTGTTGTGCTGTTGGGAGACTCAGCTGGCGCGCATTTCCACATCCCCCCTGAGTGGATGACTGTCACGCAGATGTCAGTGGTGAGAAATTGCACCCAGTTTGTCAAAATTGCTGCTTGCTTTCTCCCCTCTGCCGTGGGTTGAGGCACCTGGTTTTGAAATATGTGTTCTGGGCTGTTTTCCCTCATCTTTGGAATATATATGTAATAGGATGGGGAACTTGAGCATGCAGGCTCTGAGGCTTGTTGCACAACTATGTCTGCAGAGGTGTGGGGGTCACACAGGGGTTTGCAATAGACTTGTCTTAAAGGAAATGGTTTCTGTAACAACTGTAGAGTATCATCAGCACAGTGACATCTATCTTTGGGCAGTATTCCAGCATTTCCCATTTCAACAAAATGCACCTGGCTGTGAATTACGCTGAGATTCAGCTGTTGCAGGTCGCTGATGTGAATGATATAACAGGAGAAAAGATCATTCAAGCAAAGAGTAATTGGAAGGGGGAGAGAAATTCACAGGCATGCTCCTGTCCTCTGTTGCTGTTTGCTCCCACTACCTGGAGCTGGTGTGGCTCCCTGGCCAGGGAGGACTGTGTATTCTTTCCCTGCATGAGGGCCTGTGGCATGGATGAGTAGATTGCCTCTGCCCGTTATCCCTGGGGAACACCTGCTACTCCTCCATTGGCCTCTGTGGAAAAGGGATCTGAAAAATTTCATGAAAACAATCCTTATTCCAAAATTTCAGTATGTGAAGGTGCTTCTGGAGGCCTGAGAGTTTCATGCATTCTCCCTCTTTTGCTCCCAGAGCTGAGCTGATTTAAATATTGCCAAATAGCAGTTGTTTTTCTTTGTTAAACGTTTATGAGCAATGATTAGATGAATGACTCTGATGACAGAGCTGATGTTGAGCATAATAAATTAGCACTAATGGTAATTGATATTATCTTGTCTAATAAAGATGGTAATAACAGTGATGGTGATGCTGATTCTGGCAGTAGCATTGGTGGCAGAGGCAACAATTTCATACTGTCAGCCTTTTTTAATCACATATATGAGGGTTTAGAAGGCATTTCTCTTCCTTGAAACTTGCTGGTCTTCTCTTGCTGGTCTACTAGTTGTATGAGCTGAGAGCTGGTCATGGCATGCAGAGCCAGAAGCTTCGAGAGCTGGAGAACAGATCATGAAGTGGGTTTTGGTGTCCCTTGTTACAGTCTGATGGGCATTGAGCAACTTGTGTGGCTCTCTGTGCAAAATCCAAAAACTATTTTGTCTCAGTGCTAAAATGCAGTTGGCTGGCATGCTGGGAAGAGCAAGGGCTGTCTGGAAAGGGAGAAGTGTTTTTTTTCTCCACAGGAAGGGTGCCTCAAGTCATGCTAAGGGAGGTTTAGATTAGATGTCAGAAAGAATTTCTTCACAGAAATGGTGGTCAGGCATTGGAAGGGGCTTCCCATGGAGGTGGTGGAGTCCCCATCCCTGGAGGTATTTAAGGGTGTGAGAATGTTGCGCTTAGGGACATGGCTTAGTGGTGGATTTGCAGTGTTACATGATGGTTGGACTCAATGATCTTATCAGTCTTTTCCAACTAAAATGATTCCGTGGTTCCATAATTCTAAGTTAGAGCTAAAGCCCTGCACTAGGGGAATGAGCAAGGAGAGAGACATTTCCCTCTAGCTTTTCTTCCTCACTCCATTCACTCACAGTATAGGAAATAAATGGAATTAAGGCATCACTGGAACTGGAGAAGCTAAATACAGCTGTCTGCAAACTTTCCTACTGACCTGGCAAAAATACAACAGTTAAATATTAATGCAGAGATACAGGGAGTTCAGTGCTGTAAATGAACAAGTGTTTGAACTCTAAGAACACTAAAACATTATTTAATTTGCAGCTCACCCTAACTAAGAAAGTTGTCACCTGTGCACAAAATTTCTAACAAAGAAATTTCTAAGCTAATTCAGGCTTTGTTGCTGCCTCCTTCTCTTGCTTGCCCTCTGCGTCTCACTCTGTGTGCATGGAATAGCAATAGCAGCAGCTTACCCTGCTCTGGGATCTTGTAGGTGCAATACTTCTCTCTTGATCTGTAGTGTTAAATCCTTTTGGCAAATGTCCTTCATGTGCAGGTTTAATTAACAAATTAAAATTAAAAAGGAAAATGGTTATTTTTGAGCATTCGAAAAATTATTCCAGATATTTCTTCAAAGCAAGGGAAGAATGAAAATGGGGAGTACTGTTGTATGCAAACACTTTGCAGAGAGATGTCTGCATGAGAAGTGTCCCTTCCTTCCTGGCATGCTCTTTCCCTCCTCTCTCTGTCATTGTCTCCCTCTTTCAAGTGCAAAAATGAAAGGGTTAAAGCAGCAGGTCATGGTTTTCCATCCCTGTAAAAGCCAAGAGCTAGCAGTTTGATCTGAGGCTAGTCAAAGTGCACCTTTCATGGTCAATAGGTACCCATCCTTTCTCAGTACCAAGTCTTTCTTGATGGGAATTTCTGAGCACATCTAGGGCTGGTTTTGTGATCAGAGAGAGCACGGAGTGTCTACATCCTAACTGCAGAGAAACCATCCTTAATTTGGGACCACAGGAATAATCTGATGTTCAGGCTCTATGAGGATAATGCATTAGCCTCATCTACCTGCTGTTCACCAGTGCTATCAAGCTCAAGATACTTCAATTTGATTCTGTCAAAATTTCTTTGATAAGACACATTGAAAAATTAGTTGATCAAATGGTTTCCTCTAGAGTCAGTTCAAAGCTTTAATTTACATTTCAATGGTATCTCAGCCCTCTGCATGGAATACCGAATAGGGCTTTCCCCCCCCCCCCCCAAGAATTTTACCATGTTGCAGGGAAAGCTTTGTGTGCCTCTTAATTCAAATTTATGAAATTTAATATTTTATTGCATTGCTGATTTTCTCTAATTTTACATATCTGCTTTATATGTTTTATATATTTCATAATTATCCTTACACTTGTTCACGTATTCAAGTGCTTACATATACAATTGTAAAGTAAAATTTGCACTTTAACAATTCTGCAGGCCCTCTTGTTAATCAGCACCACATCAGCAGCAGCTGTTAATTCCTGCTTTAGAGCTAATTATGTGGGGAAATAATTTTGAGAGAGGTGCTGAGAATTCAGTTAAGAGGCTTCTTAAAATGGGTGCTTCTCCTGATTATGCTACTGTGCAAAGGAGCAGCAAAGTTGAACAAGGGAAGAATGAGAATACAAAAAAGAAATTTTCACACTGAAGTGGGCTCTGGATGTCAGTTGGGTAACTGGTTGATCAGCAGGGGAGTGACCAGATGGGCACCTAATTTGTTGCTGAACAGTTTTGGAATTCAGATCCCTGCTCTGTATTCTCATAGACCACTGCTGGGAAGCTGTTATATGGAAAGCTGTTCTATACTGGGCTTTGGATTTCTCTGTCTAGCTGGGAACCTATTCACAAATAAAGTTATCTCCCTTAGAGTACTTTCTTCCCCCAAAAAAACATATGGAGACACTAGGTGTGGAGAGTATTCATTACAAGGTGGACACATCTTCGAAAGCTATACTCAGACAGACGTGTTATTTCTCCTGATCTGAAAGTTAAAGCCAACAACAACAAAAAACTACCTTATGTAGCATTAGGGGAAGTCACAGGTACCTCAGTTGCAAAGTTTTTGACCAACATGGTGCCGTCAAGTCCCAAAATCTACCCTATGGATATCTGGCTGAGGTGCAGCAACACTGAGAAAATAATGTTAGGACCATCACTGAGGATACATGCCCGCATGTTCTATGGAAGCAGCAGAGCACATGGCTCCGTCCTGAACCTCCCATCACACCGTTAAATCCCCAAACACTCATTTCACAATTACAGGGAGGGAGATATTCAGATGTAAGAAGGGACTGAGTCACCTTTATTTTAGCTTCCTTCTTGTCAGTTGGTCTTGGGTTTACCAGCCCTTTCTACTGTAGAAAAGTTCAGCAATAATTTAGCTGAATGCTCATTCCTTTTATGCAAAAAAATAAAGTGTAATGCAGTAGACATGCTTTCTGTGAGGTTTAACAAAGCAGAAGATATACTCTTGGTTTTGTCTGTGGATGGCTTTTGTGGAAAGCTAATGTTAAAAACACTAGTGCGTCTGTGTGTCTAGCAAGGGATATTGCATTCCTGCTGCTCTGTCCATCTGCTTACAATTGACTTCCAAATAGCTACTAAATGCAGCATTTTTCTGTTGTTTGTCGGGGTTAGGAGCTTACATCTAAATCTCATTTTAGAGATCATTTTATCTGAAGGTAAAAGCAATACATTTATAAATGTGCTGGAGATACCCTTTCTAGGAAGATGCATTTAAACACTCTTGGACCTCTATTTCATGCTAAATAAAGAGAAAAATAAACCCCACATCTATCTGTAATACACTATATCCACAAAATATCTACTTGCCCACAAACTCAAAAGGTTCCAGGTTTCATTTAAATAACAAGTTCATATTATACATTTCCTATGAAAAATAAAAAATCCCACCATCATTTTTTTTAAAAGTGAGTTCAGGATATCCTGATCACTTATCTCTCTGACTTCTTTTCCCTCCCTCCCCCTGCTACAAATAACAGCAATTTGATCTGTGAAAATCTGTTTAAAAGCATTTTCTAGCTTTTTTCTAAATCCAGTAATTTGCAGGCTAGTTCCTCCTATCTAGCACTGTGATGACTAAGATGCTGTATTTTGGAGGAAATAAGGTAATAATTTTACTAATTTCACATTTATATCCCTTGCAACTTCACAGAGAGAGTATAAATGCAATACACGATTTATAAAAAGATAGGATGCTCTGTCCTCGCAAGCTCTAAGGTCTGCTTATTTTTACCTCAGAATAAGAATATTATCTGAGGTACTTAATGCTGCGAAGAGAATTTCAACATCATTAAAAACACTGTAAAAACAAACACCTAATTCTCCTTCAAATTAAGGGTTACTTCAGCACATTCACAATTTCTGCAGCTGCCATTTCTAAAGGCTCATATGAGCGTTACATTTCCAGGGTCTTTTTTTGGCCATATTGTGAAAATCCCTTGGCATGGCAATGCTGAGCAGTCTTCCAGTTAAGCTAACTTTGTCCAGCACATTTTGGTGCATGACTTTAGCATCAGCCATGGCTTTGGCTGCCTGGTGCAAGAGAAGCGTGAGGGTTCAGGGAGTTGTATGTCAAGCTGGGACATATCTAGGAGGTGAGAAGGTTCCTTCAAAGTGAGACCCATCTGGAGCATTTGAGACTAAAATACAGCATTTGAAGCTAGGTTGGAAAAACTTTCTAATCATTCTCTGCTAAAATATGATATGTAGGCTGAAGCATGGTTTCTCAGCTAGAATAGTCTAGAGAATGGTATTTAAACAAGGCTATACCTCTAGTGTGGGTCACACCTCTAGTGTGGGTCACATTTGCATCTGAGATTAAGCAAAATGCAGTCTGTTAGACCGTGCTTTCCAAATTACAACCCTGTGAGTTCGAGGTCTAGCATTCTTCTGAAATTTCCATTAAATACTCATCTTCACCTTTCAGTTCTGAAATCTCTTGAAAAGTCTGTCTTTAAGTGCTTTGCTGGAGCAGTGTCAATGCCAAACATATATACAGTTTTCAAATGCATCTATAATTCTGGGTTCAAACATTTCTTTTCAAAGCCATTTGCAACTCAGATTCTGGCTAATTCATATTTAAGCTAAGTTTGCAAAAAACAAAAAAGTTAAAAATTATTATGGGCCTTGTCCAGGGAAAACATTATTGTGGAGTGCTAATGGAAATAATGAGAGGCTTGATCATAGAAGGATTTGATTAAAAAAATATATCTTTAATCTGTTTTGGGCTCTCTGTATACACATACATGCTGTGACTGGTAAGAGACCATATCTACAGCTTACTCTGTGTTAAGTTAACTTATGTTTCAGTTGCCTTTAAATAATCCAAATACTCCAAATGGCCAAGCTATGCTGTACCCCTCCATTTCTGCTTAGCCCTTCAATTTAGGGCCTGTTTGTACACAAAGCTATCACATTTGAAGAAGACAGGTTTGGAAGTTCCCTCCAGTCTTTAAAATATGTGTGTGTGCGTGCATATAGCCAAGTGTGTGCGTGATACAGCCAAGAACACATGCACATATATATGAGAGAGAACCAACTGAAAGCTATTAAGCCAGACCCATTTTCACCCTGGTAACTAATGCAGATCTACCGTAAGTAGGTCAAATACATGCTTTACACTGGCATCTGCTTGCATTAGGCTTCTCAGAGCTTGGCTTCAGGATTTCATCCCCCCTTGTCCCCTCCCTCCCCCCCCCGCCCCTTCTTTTTTCTCCTCCCCTTTCCCACCATCTCACCCCAGCCTCTTACATACAAAGCCTGTAGCCATATACTCAGGCTAAACTACTGTTCAAGTAAATGATAATTTCGTGAGAATGAGGACTTTTTGGGGACTTCAGGATTTAGCTCTCAGTTACCTCTGATCCTCTTGGAGGAAAAATTACCACCTGTTTGCTGTTGATAGCAGTGTGGGTTTAAGGAAACCCTACAATTGATTTAAAAGAAAATGAAGCTAATAAATTACACCGATTAAACCAGCCTGTAATTTCTCTTATTTTATGTTTTGACCTTCTTTTGGTTATTACCTTTTTCATCAACAGTTGTTCAGTTTGAGTACACTGGATTTACGCACTTTGTGAGCAGAGAGTCTGTGGACTACAGACTAGGAGAAGCTGCAGATTTACTCCATGTTCTTGTCCTTGTGCAGCAACACAATTTCTTGAGGCCATTTTCCTCACCTTTCACCAGTTTTGGCACTTTCACAAATCAAAGTGGAGATGAACTGGGCACAGTGTTTCAAATGCTCAGCAGAGCTTGCATTTGCATTGAGACTTTTGCAGAGGCAGTCACTTAAAATAAATACAAAAATAATAATAATAATAAAAAAAGCATTAGGGAGTAATACCAGCAAAGGCAGGAAAAGAAGACATTTGCAGTAAGGACCAGTTAGTTTATGATGTTAGAGAGGGCAAGGCAGTTTGGACTGAATTCGGCATCATCCCTGCCTTCCCCTCCATCTGGGGACACCGTGCTGTCTACTCTTCCTGTGTGCAGGTGGACCCATCTTTGGGCAGGGTAGTGCTGCAGCAAAGAGCTGCTGCCTTGGCAGTGTGCACCTGCAGCATGTGCTACACCTCAGGAGGAGTTTTGGACCCCTTCAAAATCAAAGGGTGCCAATAGATGTGATTCAGCCATATCTGTGTGCCACTGGTTCTGCTCCTCCTTCATCCACCTCTTGGTATGCCTGTCATGCAAGACTCAACTTCTTAAGTAAATGTGTAAATAATTACCACTATACCTATTGTTACAATTGTTGGTTTGGGGCTGTGAATATGAAACCAGGCTGATTTAAAAATTTCTCTTTCAGAAATCATTTGCTAACCTCCCCATGGCTTTCACTGACGAACTTGACTGGCCCCAGTTCTCAGAGATCACTGGGTTCCTGAACTCCACCATTGGGTAAGCTAATGGATGGGGAGGGTGAGCTGTAACGAGTCTGAAGGCCCTCAAAACATTGTGAGACAAATAGTGCTTGGAAGGAAAGACAAAAAACACTGGTCAGCTTGATTTCTGAAATCAAAGTAATCTAGCAATATTTTAAAAATCTTAAATATATGGAAAATATATGGACATTACTCTGTCCTTAGAAGGAAGAAAAAAGAAAAAAAAAAAAAAAAAGTAGTAAAAAGAAATCTCAAACTTCTGCAGCAGGGAGAAATAAGCATTGCTGAAACTAACAAAATCAGCATTTTCCTTTTTTTTTTTTTTTTTCCCCTTCCTTTTTGTCCTGATTCCTTTTTGTTGAAACAGTAGAATAAATGATAACCTGAGGTTATTTTGATGGTGTTCCTTTGGGGGGGGAGAAGGTGATATTTCTTCCCCATTCTTTTGTTTTGGTTTGGTTTTTCACATTGAGAGGGAAGTTGCAAAAGAATAAGGGAAAAGTATGTGACTTGATTTACCTTGCTGAATTGCTTCATGTGGATGGGGAAGACTGTTGGGATAGATGGAGAGAAAAAAAATCTAAGTCTCAGCCAGAAGGTAAGGAAAATAAAGTGCAAACATAAAGAAAACACCTTGAAATGTCAGTATTTTGAACTGTGAAGTAAAAGAAAAAAAATGTATTTTTCAGTCACCTTTTTAGCTAGCATTAAGAGGCCCTTGCCTCCTGCCAGAACTAAAGGGTACAATACCTCAGAAGTGCCTGGTCTGGCCTGGGTTCTAGGTATTATTTAGATAATTATAAGATAGGTCATGAGTACAGTGAAATGCCAAACCAAGCAAGTCTACAGAGACCCTTTACCAACAGAAATAAAAAATTGGCACAGTATACCGTCTTCCAGGAAAGATATCTGCTGCACCATACACTTGTTCTTTCTGCTTGCTCTTTTCTGCTTGTGCACAAACCAAACTTCCAGCCTCAGTTACATTCTCAGGGTGTGTTTTTTAAAGTTGTATACTACTTGAAAAGACAAACAGAGAAGACCTGTGCAGCCTCCTCATTCAGAGACAGCAACAAAACCAGTCTTCACAGATCGATTACAATATCCAGCTGCTCTATACACAGTACTTAACTGGGTTGCAAAGGATCTGAAGTTGGCAAGTGACGGGAGCTTAGTACTGACGCTGGCATTGCCAGCAATAGACCTTGGACCACTGTTGAGTTTTTAATCTCTTCCATGCCTGGAAGAAAACAAAGGAAGACTGCTTGGGAGGTTTATTGCATTTTCAAGAGAAGTAACTCAAAATCTCACAGCACAAAGATGAAGTCTAAAGAAGACCAGTAAGGAATGTGCAGTGGGAGAGGACAATTTGCAGAAGGCTCCCATTTACACCGAGTCTGCAGAAACAGAGATGCAAACTGATGCAGGCTGTGCCCATCCTTTCCACCCCCTCATCAGTGAAGAGGGATGCCACAGATTAGCTAAGGAGTGTATGCTCTGACCAAGAAGTTTTGTTTGCTTCTCCTCATCCCCCCACCTGCTATGCTGAAAGCCAAAGACCTGCCACATTTCTTACATAACCTATTGCTTGCTTACTAGTTAGTATTATCATATGTTTCTATGTAGGAAGTTACTTTTTATTGCTGGCTTCAAAACTTATAATTGTCTTATGTTCCTCTGCATTTGCCGAAGTTGGCTGTTCTTGAGCCATGGTATTTCAGTTATCTGATTTCTTCGGTGCCTAAGTTCAAACACAAAATCAACAGCTCCAATAGCCATGTCCAGGTACTCGTGGCTCAGACCATGGCTTTCTCATCAGCTTCCCTGTGGGCTGTTATCCTTTTCATTGCATTTTAATTTTTCTCGACAGTGCAAAGTAATGGAGAAAACTAATCAAAATCAAATTTAACCTGTCTTTTGATCAATCCACCCAAGATTTATGGCACTGGGAAATGAATGCCCTGACAATATTTCTTCTCCTTTATTTCTTCTTATACAACAGCCAATTGAAAAGTCAATTAGTGAGCAATCAACAGGATTGTTTTGATAAATGATGTATAAGAAAAAGGTTCTTAAACACCCTCCCTGAAAGATTAGGGTGATAGCATCCAGGATGAACAATCCAAACCAAACTCTCCAACCATTTATAGTTTCTCAGAGAATGTTGGGGCTTCCATTTTAGGCCATGCTATTCAAAATGAAAGAATTTTATGACCTCAAAAAAAAGAGAAAATGTTAAATGGAAGTATATGCACAACTGGTACACGGTGTTGTTCAGAGACAAGAACAAACTTTCTAAGTATTGGACTTGTTTTCATTCACATCATAAAAGTTTAGTGGTTTGCATTTTCTCAATTTATTTCAGAGGCTGGACAGACTCTCTATATCTACGTTTACGCAGGAGAAATCGCTGTAATCACAGAGACTTACAGAACATTTCCCAAAATGGTAAGTTAACATATTTCACTTTTTTTTTTTCTTTAATCTTATAAGTCTGATATTTGATGTGGCTTTAATGAACATCTTCCAGAAACAAAGAGAAAACCCTTCCAAATTGCATGCATGTCTTGTAGAAAATATAGTGACAAGCACTTACTTAACTCACCATCTTTCTTTGGTCGCGATTATCCATGCTTTTACAAAGGACTTCCACTGAACTAAAGATCAGTGTACCCCACTGTAATTCTAATTATTTTTTTCTCCAGTGACCAAAAGGGGATCGTTATGGGTGTTGCTGGTAGTGACAGAGCTAAGAGGCCTGACCCCATCTCTTCTGGAGGCAATGGCATGGTGCCTGCTTGCTTGCACACCCCTTCTCTGCACCCCTATTGGGGATGCTGGGGGTCCTATGCTACACCCCACAGTAACACAGGCAGACTCACAGGACTGCCACACCAGCAGGCAGAGCAGGCACAAAACTGTCCCCAGCCTCACAGCAAGGGTGTCTGTGATGTCCTGAAAGGCCTTTGTCCAAAAACCAACATCCTTCTGCAAAACCGGAGCAGTCAGTGGTGCAGGCAGCTTTGTGTGCACTTAGACCAGATTTTAAAGTAATCAAGGACACAAAGGTAAATTAGGACAAAACTTAGCACTGTTTTGTCAATAATTAATTTTGTGAGGCTGGCTTAACGTATTCTTCCTATAAAATAGCATCCTGCGTTGGCAAGGTTATACACAGCAGGCCTAATCTACCCAGAAATAAGGAAAGGGTCTTCTTATACAGTACCTCACAGGAAAAGTTCATGTAAGTGAAGAAGAGGAAGATTAATACAAGAAATAAAAGGTGGTAAAGAGACAGCTAAACAGAGAAAAGCACTGGGTTTGAGAAAGGAGACATGCTCCTGAGCCCAACAGCAATAGAGATGTCTGAAGGAATGTTAAAATACTTCGGCAATTCAGCAAAACAAAGATTAAAAGGCAGTCCTGGTTTTAAATCCTTCAAGGCATAAACACCACAAAGAGAGAAGAATGGTTTAAACTGAAGGACACTTCTGGTACAAGAGCATGGGTTTTCATTAATCATACCTCTATTTGTAGTGGGAACATTAATAAAGGTTACTACCTAAGAGAGAAAACCTAGAATAGCCCTCAAAACAGAGGAGTGGAGGTAAGAAGAAGCCCAGAGCTGTTTCAAGACAGAGTTTGATTAAATCTGCCAAAGTGGTTGCATGAAGGGATGAGAGTAATCTACCTTTGAAATTAAGGTTTATGATGTTAACTATTGTGTGTCGGATTAAGTGATGTCCCCAACAGTGGGTTTAAAAGATACTTGATCATTCTGTGATTACCACATTCTGTTTCCATTGTATTTAATTTTCATTCTTCAGAAAACTGGCTGCAAAAGTTAGGGAAAATTTATTCTCCTCGGGTGGATAGTTTGGTTTTCTGGGATATGTTTCCTCACCAGTGATGAGTCATGTTGGCCACAAGTGAGGAGCACTGCTGCACTAGTTTCTGGTGTTATATAGAAACATGTTAAATGCTGGGGATTAGGTTTTCTGTCAGATTTAGGATCAGAATGGGTCTGCCCCAACTGCCAGCTCCATGAGCCAGAGGTCTCACAGGGTTGCAGATGTTGTCCAAGCAGGTAGTATGGTGCAAGGATCCCTTGCAGGCTCAGGTGGGCTTTTTCATCAGAGAGTTCCCCTCAGGTGCCAGTACCTATGCCACTGGCAATGCCTCCATACACCTTCCTCCTTCCCGAGGCACATGTATTTCTGAAGCTTTCAGTCTTTTTGCACAAATATATGGCAATGTCTTTGGTATTGTGGCTGGCTATGGGTACTCCTCATCTCATCTGTCAGATGCAGAGCACTGGGGTTGGTGGCTTCCATGACCACAGTCCCTCAGGTATCCCTTCTGGTGAGTAACAAAAGGTCAATTGGTGAATAACAAAAGGTCAATTGGTGAATAACAAAAGGCCAGAAAAGATGAGGTCAACAGTTCTTATCATCTATAGCCGGTTAGCCTCAGTGCCTGATACCCTATCACCCTGTTCTGTTCTCTTTAATTTAATAGGAGATGTGCTTTCCCTTCTTCCTTCTTCCCAATTCCCCCCTACACTTAAACCAAAAAAAAAAAAAGGGGGGGGGGGGCCCTTATTGTGTGCATCATTCCTTTTTAAACGCTTCTCTCTCACGCTTACACGCTTACACACTTTCACTGCAGACACCTGCAGGATATAAAAGGAGGTGAGCCTGTGTCAGGGCAAAAGAATCTGAAGAAAATTACAAGTGATAGAAAAATCCCAGAGTATCTTCCCTCACTATCTTATCTTAATCATCACATTGACACAGTACTGTAAAGGTTCAATTTTCTTGCCTTGTTTGGCATAATAGTTTCGCAGAATGGGAGGATTTAAACAGGCACTGTCAGTGTCACTGAAGCTAAAAGCTGACCACCAGCCTGACAGCTCCAGATGGGAGGGCTTCATTTTCCTCCAAAAATACTGCTTCCCCAGAGAGATGCAATGAAAGGGAGAGGTGCTGCAGCTGGGGGTCAGCTGGGGGGCTGTGGATGCACAGCAAGCAGCTCACACTCCTAATCAACATTCTCCATCAACATTTTAATTTCAATATTTTCAGCATGGTTTTATTGTCTTGCCTGTTCAATGTTTTCAGCATGGTTTTATTGTCTTGCCTCCTGGCATCGTCACACAGGCTTGCAGACCATGTGTTATTTCTGGTTTTTGACTGACTGAGAGAGATCCTAAGGTGTGAGGGACGGGTATGAATGCTCAGTTGTGGAGTTTGAAAGTTCTGAATGTCTTCCATCACCTGTTGAAAACCCCTTGCTTCTATCAAGAAGCATCCAGACAGTAAAATCAGTTGCTAGAATATTAAATAATAATAATAATAAATATTAAGTAAATATTGAGAAAGTGAATACGCTATGAATTTCTAAATAATTACTGAACAATTTTGTAATTATCATCTATGTTTTTCTTGAGATACATGGATACCGTATGTTATTTCAGAATGTGGGTATATTGTATATTTCTTTGCCACTCATAGGCTGATCTGTCTCTTTGGGATTCTTGACCAGAAAAATTAAGCCTTGTTAATACATGTCATAAGTCACTGAGCAATCAAGCATCAGGTAGCTCATTGTGGCTTCAAAACCAGTTAAGAAATAATATAAATATATATAAGTATGATATATAATATTTTATATGCTATGTATATCATAATTCATATTATTTTATGAACTGTATAATATAATATAATATTATATATCATAATTTTTATATTTTTATATATTATATATCATAATTTCAGTTGTTTTGGAAATTCTAGTCAGCCCAGAGTTCATCTGGGAAAAGCTGGAGACTTTTTTCTTTGCATCTTTGCATTTCCAATTGCTTTCACAGCAGAAAGCATTTAAAGATTAGTAAGCAAGAAGCCCTTCTCAGCCACACAGCACTTTTGGTGCTATCTGGACCCAGTCACTTCTGTGCAGGTCAGCACTGCTCCTTGTGAGCAGCTCTGCACACCTCAGAAATATTTCAAGGCTCATGAAATTTGGGTTTATTCACAAGTAGAAGTAAAACTATCCCTGACTCCTCACCAAAACTAATAAATGCCACTGGTCCAAAAAAGTTTGAAAAGCAACAGAGGGGGTCAGGAGAGGTCCAGGAGTAGGTAGGGGACATTCAACAGTACAAGGGTAGCTGAACTTCAAATACTTACTCTGCCTGGTCTCTTCTTTCTCTCTTGAGTGTGTTCATCAGAAATTACATCCTGGATCATCATTCCTTGATGACTCAATTTACCCATTAAAACACTTCTCTAAGAAAGCCCTTCTTTTTCTTTATCTTTCAACTTGATTTATAGCTGTGCCAATGTTTTCCACTGAGATGCTCATAACTACCTACATTTGTGGAGGTAATACCTACTTAAGAAGAGCCTCTTACCTTTTGTAAATGCATCTTTGATTTCCAGAGATCCTGATTAATTTATTTGTGATACCTGAGCCTCAGTCCAGGGAATCGTGCAGCAGAATGGCTTAACAAAGGGATGCTGAATTTGATCTGAAAAAGGGATATTAAACGGAAAAAAAAATCAGCTAGCAGTGGTTCTGTTTCAAGCAATATTTTCTAAGGACTGTGTGGGGCTCTTATTCAGCTGAAAAGAGCTTCTCAACAGGAGGACTGGATTTTGTATGGGGTAGCAGCCCTCAAGACAGAGGCAACAGAGAGATACGTTCGTTTTTAGCTTGGAAGAACTGGATTATTTAAAACATAAAGGATTCCTTGATATATGCAATTGGCATCGCTGTCAGCGATAGTAACAAAGGCACCACTATTAAAATGCAAAGTGTATTATTGCTACCTCAGGGGTTTATCCCTTAGATCTTTTCCCAACACCAATCCGGCGGAGATTTAATGATGTTCAGCCCACAACGTTTCCCATAAGAGCTGCGGGGGGACAGGATTTGCTCCTCAAAGCAAGCTTCAAGACACAATGCAGAAAAGAGGAGAGAGACCAGAGTGGAGCTGGGCAGAGCACAGGGCTGTAATACAAGAAGAGGAGTGAGAAAAGAGGATAAGAGAATGGAAATACTGCAAAATAGAAACAAGTACAGAGCGTAAGGCCTGCGCCTGAAGTTTGTGTTTCTGTATGCTGCTGTGGGGTGAGCTGCTTGCAGTCATTGTCTTGGTCTAATCTTGAACAAAGCATTTTTTTTTTTTTTTCTGGCTGCTTCTTTGCTGTCACTCCCGCACTGCAGGTGATGGAGTTTGATTTGCATGCTGTGGATAGCTGGGATGTGTATGCACAGCCTTCAAAGTCCCGCTAGTAAATTTTACGCATAAAAGCTTTCCTGATTAAGAAATGCTTTTCTGATTCAAGACATAAATGAAACACGATTGATATTCACAGATGCTTAGGTTTAGCTAGTTCTTTTCCTGGAGGAGGAGAGATTTGCATCCAACCATTTGGTTGAATTGCTATTTAAATGAAGATAATCCGGAGGGCTGCAGCTGGCCAAATACTATTTTGTAAGTCTGCCACTGGTGGCAAGAGCAATACAGACACCCCAATGTTGGTGTATAGTGCCATTTAAGATGCTTTACAATATCCTTCCCACCTCCAGCTGTCTCTCCAGAAGTGCACAATCTCTAAGGCATCCTGTGTTGTATCTGCCATCCCTGCTGCAGATGTCCTGGATACTCTGAGATGTCAAAAATGGCCCTTGGTGCCTATGTTTAGGGCTTGAATCACTCCCAACATGACATATCTGTGAGACACTTACTCTCTTAGAGAAGTGAGAACAGTTCCCTTTGCAATTTATAGGGAAAGTTAAAAGTAGATTGATTGTTGACAAGTCAGGTTGGATGGTTTACAAGAGACTACTATGTTCACCAGATGGGAAGAAGCTGCTAGATCAGGATTAAAAGCCAGATCCAAACAACCCAGCACTTAAAAATATTTCATTTTCTACAGTCTGATATGTGGAACTCATGTGAAAGGCAACAGGTCACTGGATTTGGATTTACTTCCTAATGCTGGTACCTGAAAAAGTTAGAGATGACCTGTTGCTCATTTTTTATTTAATAAAATAAAATACTCCTACATTCTTAGAAATGTTCAATGATATTGGGTTTTGCTTTTCATTTTGTTTGTCACTGTAACACTGTTGTACTATTCCTCTTATTCCCACTGTATGTGATCAGGTGGTTCTTCAAGAAATCTCCTCAGTTTAATGAAAAGGTGAGTGTTTGATGGGATTTGAAGACTGACTGCAGGTACAGAAGTGTATCTGGGGTCCTACACCCTCAAATGGAAGAAGCAGAGCCCTGTAATGAATGTGTTATCCAGAAGTGTCTCAAGAAGCAGAGCTTCACTTGGCCACTCTGCCCTAAGTACTGTCGGTCTCTTCTTTCGTATCAACATTCATTAACAGAGGAAAAACTGTTTTCAGATGTGGGTCTTACCATCCCCAGGGCCTTGGCCCTAAGCCAATGGAATATTTCCAGTGATTTTAGGGAAGAGGCTAAGTCTTTCCTTAAATTTGTTTTTTTGGGTCTCCCTGACTCCATTACTTCTGATTTGTAGCAAAGGCCTGCTGTGTTATCTCCATATGGGTATGATTGAGTAGCTACCAGACAGGGAGAGGCAGCAGCTCTCCTTTTCAGATGAATTTGGGTCAGCCATGGGATGGTTGCATTTAACTTAGCCTGCTCCATGCTGATGTAGTTCACATCCGAAGAGATTTATAGTTTTCTGCTGCAGAGAAAGTATTAAAGAATCCTTCCTCTCTAGCACTGAACTGCAAGCCACATCCTGATTTGATCTTGAGCCCAATTCTACACATAAACTTAGTTGTCAGCCACACATAGTCTTCTTCTCTCATCTCTAACTAAAAACCTCCCGACTTGATTTATGGCTTTGCCCTGAAATGGAACTGCTTGATTTGGCTTCTGAATACTGCAAAGATAGAAAACCAGCAAGAAAAACAGTGAAAAAGACAAATCCATGAGGGGGTAAGAGGGACAAGGAAAAAAATAATGTGTAAGAACATGGATTAAAATACAAAATTATAGGAAAAAGAAAAAAAGAAAAAATAAGAAAAAGAAAGAAAGCCTAGAAGCGTAGTCATCTGAGCATTGGCCAAAATTGAACAAGCTACTTCCAATTCACATAGTGTGTGATTCAGACATTGAGAATCTATTTGTCCATTAATATGCTGCTGATTTATCTTTCAGCTTGGCCAGAAACCAGCTGTTGGACAATCCAGCCATAGTTATCTATGCTACAATTGGGAATGACGTCTGCAACAGGTAAGGTCTAAACAGTACTAACATTTATATCGTCATAAATCTGGCTTCTTTAGAGTACTCCTGGCTTTTTGGACATTTCTGTCTCATTGCTTTGAGCCTACCCTTAATGGCATTTTTCTTTGCTGCTGATCTTTGCTTCATTCTTATTTTTCTGCTAAAAATACTGGTTATCTCCTTACGTGTATCTGTTGTTGCCACCTACCTGTTCTTATTCAGAGCTTGTCCGTCTTTCTTTAGCAGTGATAAAATGACCAAAGGCATGTTTGAAGCTTAATACTTCTTGCAAAGTAGATGAAATGAAAACAACAGAAGGAAAAAAACAGAGCCTTGTGAGCACATATATCCGTCTTATCCAGTGTACCATCTCCCATCAGACAAGGTAGCGTTACAGGTCTACCTTTACTGAAGAACCACAGCGTGGTCCTCTGTCAAGGTCTAATTTCACCCTGCCTCTGAGCACGTTGTCTGCAGCCTTCATTGTGCTCTCCTAACAGTTTTTTTTGTCTTCCTGGCTTTACTCCTATCAAAAGCTCAGCAGGAGAATGAACTGAAGCTTTCCAAACTAACAGGTCTGGCACTACCCATTAACAACGCTCACAGGGGCACACAGAAGTCACCATTTTGATGCTTCTCTTCCTCCCATAGTCAGAAATCCACAGCCCAGAAAGTTCACACAGAAGCCACCTTTCAACCAGGCCAATGCACAACACATCCACGCTCCAGCTTTGGATTTGCAAGTGGTCCAAATGGACACTTTGTTGACCTAACATTATTTTCACCTTGATGGAGCTTCAGATTGCCTTTTTAGCCAGTGACGTGGTTTAACCCAGCAGACAGCTAAACACCACACAGTCATTTGCTCACTCCACTGCCCTACAGTGGGATGGGGGAGAAAATTGAAAAGTGCAAGAATTCCTGGGATGAGATAAGGATCATTTAATAAGGAAGAAAAAAAAATAAATATATATATATTAAAACAAATGATGCACAATGCAATTGCTCACCACCTGCTGACCAATGCCCAGCCATTCTCAGAGCAGCAGCCCTCCCAGTTTTATTGCTGAGCATGAGCCCATAGGATATGGGACATCCCTGTGGTCAGTGTGTGCCAGCTGTCCTGGCTGCGTCCCCTCCCAGCTCCTGGCACACCCCCAGCCTCCTCGCTGGCAGGGCAGCACCAGAAGCTGAAATCCTTGTCTCTGTGCAAGCATTGCTCTGCAGCAGCTAAAAGATGGCTGTGTTCTTATCCTAAATCCAGAACACAGCACCATAGCAGCTACTGGGAAGACAAATAACTCTATCCCAGCCAAAACCAGGACAGACAAAGAAATACATCTGATTAACATGGACACTTTCAAAACACTCAAAACATTTTATTAAATGATGCACATGCAGCCAAGTCTCCTTTTAGAGCTTTTAAAGTCTCACCTGCAAGTTGTGTAAAGTGAGAGCTATTATTAGGGCTGCCAGGCTTTGCTTCTAAAACACCCCATTTTCAGTGGCCTAAAACTTTGCTTATCGGCAAGTTCACCATTGAGCTGAGTGGGAAAAGCAATCGCAGCCATCCCTCCAGGCCTCCTGCTGCCTGCTAGCATGTCTGTCCTGAGTATCTGGTTATCCAGAAGCTTCTGGAGTATTGCTACAACCACCTCCAAGGTGATGAACCCTACCAAATATAAAAGACTTCAGAGATGTCTTCTTACAGGCATAGGCCAGGCTCTGTTGAGCACGTATTTCAACTCTGCTGTTTTGCTAAAGTCACTGCTTTTCCCTCTGATTAACTCCTCATGCTGCAGGTTAATCCTTTCACTTCCCCTGTGTCTAACCCTGCTTTCTATTCTTGCCTAAAGAAAAAGAGAATCTCTCCACAAAATTTAAACCATTTTGGCCTCACATCATCCACTTGTATGTTCCAAAACAGTATTACTCAAAATGCCACTTGTTTTATCCCAGTGCCTATTACCTGGCAGAGACACTCTTGTCTGCTCCAATTCTCTTTGCTGTCTGTTTTTCTCCACAACACCCGTAACATCAAAAGAAGCCATGACTGTGGTGATCACTGTGACTCCAACAAGGAAAGGTGCTGCAGCTCTTATAGAAACACACTATTTCCATCAAGTGGGGTGGGTAGCAGAGAGGGATTTTTGAGGATCCAGTCATTGTCTGGCTCTGATAATACCCACAGAGGTTACAGAGGGTGTGGAACATCTGATGGACCTAACTTTACACCTAAGGCTGGACAAATAAAAACCTTTTCAAGGACCGCTTTAAAGTGCAGTAATAGAGCCCTTCTGGTCATATCCTGTATTTTGTCTTCAGATGAGAGAGCAATGTGCTAAGCACAGCTTTTAGCCAAAGAATTGTTAAAATGCCAGTATTTCATTCCATGTGAAGAGCGGGGCAATGTGTTTGTTACATGGATGCTCGTAGAGGAAAAAAATAATTAAATTGGCAGCATGCGTTATATGTTCCCAGTAGTCTCCACACTGTGGTGTCCGAACAGAGGGGTTAGAAGAATAAAGACAGATGGCAATGGTATCTCTCAGCCCACTGAGGTGTAAATGTGGGACACGTGGACATGGAACAACAACAAAAAGAAGCAACAAGAAAATAATGAATGCCAGCAGCACCAGATGCTGTGCAGTTACTGTGTGTTAGCTGCATTTGGGGTTAGCTGCACTGCTTCTCCAGCCTCTCTTTACCACCTTTGCACTTATGTATGTGTATGTATGTGCATATGTGCATGCATATGGGCACGTGAGCTCTCAATGAAAACCACACATGCACCTGGTATGCCAGTGGCCCAAACACTGGGCATGTTACAGATGTGATTAGAAAGCAGCACTGAGAATGAAACATGGTCTGAGGAGGATTTATTTGGATTAGTGCTGTGAGACCAGACCTGCCCTGCAGGATGTGGTGGTACCAGGTGCTGGAGAAGGTCTCCGTGCAGCCAAGCACCCTACCATTGATGGCCATTTGCTTATGTGCTGATACAATGAGTGGTGGCAAACATCAGCTTACAGAGGTCCCAGGTGTGCAGAAGCCATCCCTGGTGCTGCCTTCCTTATTGCACAAGCCAAAATGCATGTGCCTACAAGACAGCTTGCTTCTTGTCTGGTTTTAATTTCAAGGCCTGGCACAGAGAGGAAATGTGAAGAAATGCATGGAAACACCTGTGTGACTTCAGTGGAGAATGACAAGAGGTTGTGGAGCTATGAATGTCATATTAATTTCATCTCCTGCTGATGTGTTTGCTTGCCGTAGCAGCCTTACATCAGAGCAGTATTTTGAAATCTAGTGCCACAACACCTGTAGGCAAAAATGAAGTAATTTAAGGGCAAAACCACAGTCTTATCTCAAAAGTACCTTGCTTGGGTGGCTGTCACAAGCATGAGCTTGAATCTTAATGCTGTTTTTCAGTTCTCCCTAACCAGAAATTCTCAAATGCTGTAGAAGCACATTCTGCATTAAGATAAGTTTCTAGGCTCAGGGAACCTGTCTAATTATTATATTGCATGCAAAATGCAGCAGCTAAAGAACCCCAAATCCTGATTAGAGGAATGTAGTTCTCCCACAGGGAACTCAGTTACCCCAGAGCACAACCATTTCTAGATGTCTAGTCCTCAAGACAAAGCAGCAAAGCTTGTGAAGGCTCCCTCCTTTGCAGGGCATTCACCAACAAGCAATCCTGCTTGATTTCCCAACATCTCAGTCATACCCACACTGAGTTTGCCCTTCTCTTACCCCTGGGAAAGCCATAGGTTGGGGCCATGGAGCTCAAAGGACTTCTCCAGGGAAAGGTCTCCATCCTCCGGTACCACATGGAAAACTTGAGCATGCTCTTAGGATGAAGGCTTCCAGAAAAAGCCATTTCTCTGAAAACCTTGGTCAAGCTGAGTCGCACAACCACGGCAGGACCAGTCTCATTTCCCCAGCACTTGGCTCCTGCTGGGACAGGATTACCTCATTGGGAATGCTTTCACCCTCTTCTTCATCACCCTTTGCAGATGCATGGCAATAGCTCTAAGGGGAGAATGCACAAGTGCCCTTTATACAATAAAGTGGTTGTTTCAATAATATAACTAGAGCAGGGTTCTCTAGGTAACCTGGGGGAGTTTGTTTTTCTTATACAAGCTGAAATTTATTTCAACTTCAGGATTTTATTTTCCTGCAGCATTTACAGCTACGTGCAAGGGAAGGACAAACCAGAGTCTGGGAGTCTGGCTTGGAGAGGTTCAGGCCCAGTGGCAAGCTATAAAACATGGGCATTTAGTCCATGTGGGACACTGTCACAGCTCCTGCATCCTAGTGGACATTTCTGAGGACTATTTTAGCTTCAATACCTCCTCTCTCTCCCTCCATTTTCCTATATTCATTTGGACCCCTCACCACTCTCTTGCAGCATGGTGGTAGGAGGTGTACAAGATGTGAGAGGCAAAGTTACCTTAGATATTCCTACCTGGCGTAATTGAACCAGATGTTGAATGTGAGCAAGTAGTGGGGGAAGCCATCCTTGCATCTGTTCTGGGGCATCCGTCACCCTGAAGCCATGTGTGCAGAACACCACTGGTTCCACCCAGGTTGAGCCACAGAGGCTAAAATAAAATCACCAGGTGCAGTAGCCTGGGGATTCCTTTTCCTGCTGAAACTTTGCGTAGACATCAGACCAGTCAAATGGCAGTCCCAGCCTGGAGTTTGACAAGTATGCCATGGCTGGTATCTTTGCAATCAGCAAAAAGAACATGGGCTTTTAATGACTAGAAACTGGCAAGTTTCTGGATTTATAGCAAGTGGCTTGAGATGCTCTGCAACAGCTGCAAATAGTGAGGCTCTCTAGTGGTTCTACATGGATCTCAGTACCATGAGAAACCAATATATTCATAGTCTGCTTCATAGCTCCGATTCACCATTTGGCAGTGTAAATAAAGACTAATTCATTTCAAACAATGGGATTACTCTACCATAAAACTAGGAAAAGAAGGCTTTTCTCCTACGTGGAGGGCACTCCACAAAAGAGGATTGCATAAAGGGTTGCATGTCTGCCTGTGTTTTTAACAGGGAGAAGGCTTTTGTTTATTACACTGAGGGAGATTTCTGCATCACTTTTTGTTTTGGCAATAAGAACAAGAGATTAAAGCACATTAGCATCACTTCTATAAGGTTTTATTTAGCTAACCTAACATGCAAGAACAAAAGAAAACACTTTAATTTCAGGTGCCTGTTTGGTAGCACTGTATTACCTGAAACAATGTCCTGTTTGTGTCCTCTCCTGCAGGAATCATGACACCCTGGCTCACATGACGACCCCCAAAGAAATGCTCTCCAATGTCATACAAGCTCTGCATTACCTGGACTCACGGCTTCCAAACGGCAGCCACGTGATTTTAACAGGCTTGGTGGATGGACGCTTCCTCTGGGATAATCTGCATGACAGATACCATCCTCTAGGTAAATATGAGATGTTGTGGGGTGGGGTCCTGTCGGCTATCTGCCCGCATGTGTTTCCTTCTCTTCCTGAAAAATTTATGTCTCTGTTGACATATTTCAAGCAAACCTGACAGAGTGGAGGAGATCTGGAAAATACGAGCTGGATATTGGCTGGTCAGTAGAAGTAAGAGAGTCACCTCCAGAGCAGAATAGAGCGCAGATCCCTATGGTGCCCATGCCCCCCCCCCCCCCCCCCCCTTCCCCCAGCCAGACCCAATCAGCTCCAAACCAGCCTCAACACATGCTATGGATGTGCAAACAAGATGTTCTGCTTCAGCCTTGGCCCAAAATTGGGGCCAGTCTGACCATGCTTCATTCTGGATCTTGTTACAGGTGGAGCTTGACATCTGGTGAACAGCTCCACTCACTGACTGATGGGTGTCTTGATAATGCTGGGTGTGGACTGGGACAGAATTAACCCAGGGAGTTGCAAAAGACTGAGTAGATGCTAAAGGAATAAATTTTCCACAAGCTCTGGGTGTCTGGCACCTCCTATGCTACATACAGGTGTGACAACTGAAACATCATGCCACGTATAGGCACGTCTGGGTCTTTCTCTCAGAGTGCTGTTGCCATAAAGTTCTTTGAGGCAGTGTTTGCAGGGATTTGGAGGCTAACTTTGGCAGCCTATCTCCTCAGAGCACACTGAGAGCACATGCAGAGAAGCTGCATGTCTGACCATTGACTGGCCACTTGCTCATGCTATGTCAAACAGCAAAGAGGAACGTCATCATGGTGGAGCTGCATTAACACATGACAATACCAGACATCCTGCACTGTGGCTAGGCTGGTGCCTGTGCCTCTGGGGTCAGTGTGGGCACATTTCCATGGAGAATTGGGGTGGCACGTTTATGGGGTGGCAGGTTTGGAAGCTTGTTCCAGAACCCCTTCACTACAAACTCCTACCACCCCAAAGTCAATAAAGAAAGAATGTGAAATATTTCATCCTGCTAGCAAAATGTGTTTTTATACAGGCAAGTATGTTCAGCATTCTCTGTTTAAGTGTAGGCATAAGGAACCAGCGAGGCCATTCTGCTGTCAAGTTTTAGACCAGAAGCATGTTCCTTTTGTCTCTGGGTAAATTAATCTCCCTTGCATCTGAGTAAGTGGGAAGCTGTTGCCATATTAGTTCTCATCAGTAAATGGAGAGAGAAAGAGAAGCTAATGCACATCATTAAAATGGTAGATTACATCTTCAGATGAATTTGGCAACCACAGGGTATTAGAGCTTTGAAAAAGCTCTGTGCCTGGTTTCCCAAGGTTAATCAATGGCCCCACAGATTCTTAATATTCTACACATTATTTTAGCCCTCTAAAGTACATGCCTCCTAAGAAGTCTGAGGTATCAATTTCTGTTGTTTTCTTGATTCATCATCACATTTTCTCTAATAAGCACTATATTATTATCAAGTGAAAACAGAAAAAAGAAAGAAAGAGAAAGAAAGAGGAAGGAAGGAAGGAAGGAAGGAAGGAAGGAAGGAAGGAAGGAAGGAAGGAAGGAAGGAAGGA
>NC_048894.1:62951270-62963446 GCF_011077185.1 Oxyura jamaicensis | reverse complement strand
AGGAGGGAAGGGAGGGAGGGAGGAGGGAAGGAAGGAGGGAAGGGAGGAAGGGAGGGAGGAAGGGAGGGAGGGAGGAAGGGAGGGAGGAAGAAAGGAAACTCCCATCCCTCTGTCATAGGGTGAGCCTGTGATAATTATTTTTCAGTCACATAAATGCACTTCTTTGCTTGAGTGCGTGTTTATCACAGGCGAAGTTCCTCTACTGGATATCTAATTATCAGAGATAACATGTAGCATTTTTGGCACAAGCCAAACCAGGAGCATTTAGCTATAGGACCAGTTGGCAATTTTTCAGAGGGCTTCATTCGCCTTGGAGGGAACCAATTAATCCTAAGCAGCATTCTGCAGCAAGATATCACTTCTGGCAGATCCTCTGATGGGTTACAAGGAGGTTTCCCTGCTTGGCAGCCAGTCAGGCACCACCACATATCGCTCTGGGTTTCAGCCAAAATACCCACCTGGGCTCACATCAGCCAAACCTATCATCTGCTACAGCCATTTGCTCCCCACTCCCCCCATAGCCCATCTCAGAGCCTGATACTTTGGGGCTACGTGGGTCTGGGACATCCCCACCAATCCTTGATCTTTGAGGTCCCCAATCATTTCTGTGGGGAATGGATACCGCTGCAGGGTGGGACAGGCAGGAGTTGCACCTGCACGGTGGAGATCCTACAAAGCAGCCTGAGGAGCCTGTTTAATTTGGGTGATATCATACTCTGCAGTTCCTGAAACAGCAATGACAAAAACTACATGTTTCAGCACTGCAAAAATAATCAGTGTGCCATGAACTCAGAGAACTGAGTGTTCATTTAAACTCCATCCTGGCTGCAGTCATCAAAGAAACAAAAGGATTGATAAAATGGGTATTTTTCTTAGCAAGCAAGGTTATTTTGCAGCACAGTGAATTTCAGGGAATGTCAACTGGGTGTTTAACTTGGTGCTTGAATTTGCTCACCCACAGAAATGTATCCACATCCCTCAGTGACAGTAAAATTTTTTCTCCCTTGTAAGGCTGTCCTCGCTGAGGTAAATGTGAAGCACGGGGTACACACACTCACCTTCCGCCTTCCTTTTGGCTGTGCAATGGCTGTGTTTTGTTCGGAGAGAGATGTGCAAATGGATGGCATGCCAGTCAACACCTCCCCAATCCACACGGGTGGTCATGGTGGGTCTCCCAGGGTGCCTGTCCCCACCTGGGGCTCTGATACATGGGGTCATGTGGAGCCACAAAGAAAAGCGATGGTGGTGCCTTTGGCCATTGGCCATGCAGAGCTTCCCTCTCTGTGTTTTGCAGGGCAGCTGAACAGAGACATCACCTACAGCCAGCTTTATTCTTTCCTCAACTGCCTTGAGGTAAGGTCTGCCTTAGGAACATCAGTTTGCTCTCCTCTGTTCTCCACCTGCCCACTGATAATGTGCTGTCTCCTCTGCCCACCTAGGTGAGCCCCTGCAATGGCTGGCTGACTCCCAATGAGACCCTCAGGAACCTGACCTCAGAGGTAAGGAGGAATACCAACTCTGTGGTGTTCGCACAAGTTCACTGTCTTGCCCCGTACCTTTTACAGAATGATAGGATCATCTAGGTTGGAAAAGACCTTGAAGATCACCAAGTCCAACCACAAACCTGACATGCTGAGTCCCTTCACTCCCCCATGCCCTTGTGCTGTGTCCACAAAACTCTTAAATACCTCCAGTGATGGAGACCCCACCACTTTCCAGGGCAGCCCCTTCCAATGCCTGACCACCCCCTCCACGTAGAAATTCTTCCTAAATACAAGGTATCTTGTGTTGTACATTGAAGTGTCTTCACTGAGGAGCACAGGACTCCCCAAATCCTTTCACAAAGCCAGAGCAGATGAAAATGCATGGTGTAGATGTAAGACAACAAAAGGAATGGTTTAGATGTAAGACGACAAAAGGAATACACAAAAATTCCATGTCAAGAGAAAGATTAAATTGAATCTATGTACTGATATAGTTCATTTTGCTTTAGTCTTTTATGATTAGTGTTTTTTTTGGCCCAAACCTGATATCCCAAATGCAAGACATCAGCACTTTTTTTTTTTTTTTTTTTTTTTTTTCCCAAAGCTGTGGAAACTTCCATGCCCATCTTTTGAAACACCTTGCAGGCTCTCAGAGCAGCACAGTTAAGCTGCAGGCTTTGTAAATGTGCTCCTGTGGTGATCCCTCAGCTGTCCAAATTCATTCTCAAGGGATGTGATCTCCCTCAGACAAAAACATTTGGGGTTCTACTCTTAGAGGAGAAAATGTGCCTGGCAAGAACGAAACTGCTTATGGAGAAGGTAGTTGCTAGCACAGAGTGCCAATGGCATAGATTATGCTGGCAGAAGGACCAGCCCTTGAGAGCAAGATCCTGGCCCCATCTCTGTCAGGGCTTTGTGCTGATCTCCCTCAGGCACATCGCTATGGCCTTAATCCCCAGGTGGCAAGGCCAAGGAGCACCCTGGCTGCAGGCAGGAATGGGAGCAAACAGACATGGGTATCCTTTAAAACTGACACTAAAAATCTGGTGGCACATCATAGCAGCCACTTATCCCCTGATTTTTAACCCTCCCCCCTGCAATCATGTAAAAGAACCAGTAAGCAGATATAGTGCATTGTCATACTAATGTATGCATTCCGTAAACAGAAAATATGGCCTTAATTACACCAAGGTTTATACACAGATTTCATTTTATGCCCCATCCCTCTTGACTTATTAAGAACATTCCTCAATCTTTACAGGACTGCAGCTGATGTACTAGTACATACACCACAGGACATACAGGACATGTAACTGCTGTCCATGTACAACTCCTGTGTCTGCAGGGCATGAATTAATCTTCCTCCTGGCTTCCCGTCTGAAACTAATTGTCTATGTTATCATCCAAACTGTGCGTGTTAAATATTTAGGAGATCCTGATCTCTGTTACAGCTGTAGAAATCACAGTGGATATATCAGTTCGGTCTGTGGCTGACAAAGCTATTTTACTCCACTGAAAGTAAGAGCAGAATGTGGTCTGGCTAACTGAGTGCCAGCACCCATGATGCAGCAGTAGGAAGGATAATGGGAAAGGGGAACATTTATCCTCTGCAGAAAGTTTCTGTTTTCTTTAAGAGGATTGGAAATGACAGGGCTGCCACTTGTCAAGAGGCCTCTGAAAATGAGAGCGCCTGAATAACTATACAGGATTAGAGCTGCTGCTAGAAGGGGTTTGTGGTAAAATAACTATATACCTTGTTCATCTTATTATCTCAGGTGAGGCCTCAGTGCAAATCTGCAATGGCACATTGCCTTGAGAGCCGGGTAGCCCAAAGGCAGAGGATGTCTGGTGCATGTCTGTGTCATGATGAAGAACTCTGATTCTCCTTTCCCCCAGTTACAGGGGGATATTAGCTTTCAAATTCCTGCCTGCACATCAGAGACAAAACCAAAGCCCACTCAAAGCAGCATGAGTGTTAATGAATCGTCATCAAATTGCTTGATTTTTGCAGAGAGCCTTACAGCTTTCCAATGTCCTGAAAGAAATAGCGAGCTCTGAGAAATTTGCCAACTTCGATGTTTTCTACATGGATTTCCCACTGAGACAAAGTAAGTTGCTTTTCTCTCTCCTTCTCTCTCAGGCAGCATTCAGTCCTGTGCTGGGCTGCTAATGCCCTCTGTACATGTTAGCTCTGTACCAAGGCAGCCTGGGTGACCCTGGTGGCACTGCCTCCAGAAGACGAATTTTTCTTGGCCAGTTTTCCTCCCTGAGTAACACAGCCACCCTCCCTTAGCTCAGTGTTTTCAAAAGCATCTATCCCAATAAGAACTGGCTTCCTTCCAGTGCTTCCTCAAGCACCAGAATACCTCTTCAGCATTGACTCAAAGGCCTTACAAAACTCATCCTTATGTAATCTTAAGTGACGTTAGGTAAGTGCATTACCTAATTCACTTCCTTCTGTAACTGACACTTAAAAAAAAAAAAAAAAAAAAAAAAAAAAAAAAACACCTCGGTCCTCCATTTTAAGAAAAGGATCAGCATGGGGTGAGGGACTGAGGAGGGCAGTGTATTCAAGCAGTTAGACAGTGATAGAAAAGCAGGAAAACAGCTTTTTTCCTACATCCAGCCTGAACCTCCTGTGTTTAAACTTATACCCATTGCCTTTTGCTCCCCCACCTTGTACTGCTGTGAAGACCCTGTCCCTGTCCCCTTGTCACCTTCGTGCAGGCACTGGGGGCCGCAGGCAGCTCCCCCCTGAAGCCACCTGTTCCCCAGGGCAAACCATCCCCATCCCTCAGCTCACAGGATAGAAGCTCCAGCCCTGTTCACCCTAGGGGCCTCCCTGATACCATGAATTTTTAGATTTTGTAAAGAATACATAATAATAATAAAATCTGATCTGCATTTCCTTATTTTGGTATTCACAAAGAGAGGTCCTGCTTGGAAAAAAAAAAAAAAGCCTGGGGACCATATTTTGTTTTATTTTATTTTATTTTTTAATGATAATTTAAATCCCAGTATGTAGACAGCTAAATCTGGAGCCATGAAGGGACAGAAGCAGCCTAGCAGTACTTCAAAGTGTATATCTCTGACACCTCTCCCCATCAGTGTCTGGGTGTCCTTGGAAGCACGAAGCTGCTGAGGCATCGAAGATTATCTCAAAATTCTCAGCCACAGCCAAACCCCATCAAAACTCACAAAATTATTTTATCCTATATGACACAGTTCATGAAGCTTGGTCTGGGTCTCATGCAGACCATGTGGGGAGGAGGTAAGGAAGAGGATGGGGGAGGGATTTTTTCCACCCAAAACTTAGCTTGGAGACACAGACCTCACTGCAACTTAGATACCATAGCACAGAGTTTCAGGATGTCCAAGTCTCTTTGTGGGTTTTATATCAGCTACTTAATATTTAACAAGTCATTAGGATTTGGAACAAACTACCTGCTGGGCAGGCAAATTACTTTAATAAGTTCAATTGCTAACTTCAGGTAATTTATTTGCTTTCATGAAAAGAAACATCTTAATATAATTTGCTGTTCTTGATTACATCGCGTTAAATAAATGAGGTAAACAAAATCACACATGCACATACAAACATCAGCTCTGACAGACACTGTGAAGTTTCCTGCAGCCCTGGTGCCAACCATGTGAGCTTCCTGTCAGTAAAGCTGTCAGTTCGCGAGCATGCTCAAAAGCGAGCTAAGGCTGCTGACCTACTTTCCTGGTCTCTTTCTGACGCAAGTGCAGATCCTCCCCTAGACTCTCCAGACATCAAATATTTAATGGTGGTTGCATGCTGTGAAGAGGAAACTGACTCCAGGCGGGCCTGTGCATATGTACATAGCAGCTTCTAACCTCCTTGGAACGAAAACTGGGTATACCAGCATTTATTCTAGATTTACATGGACAGTCAAGCTTAGATGCTGCTTTTGGCTGAAGTGGTTAGTGGTTCTATAAAGAAGGGATGCAATAAATACAGGGTGTGGGTTGCTTTTCTTGTGGGGATGTGAGCAAGCTCTATTGTAGTCCAGCCTAGGCAACAGGCACTTTTAAGGCAATCTCTGGCTGTACTCAGTGCCTAGTTGTCCAAGAACTGCTCTACGATTTTTGGAGGTCAAGTATAATGGAATAAATTGACCTTTGTTGATAGAAACCTTACTTACTTGCTATTTCTGGTCTGGAACAGTAGCATGTCTACCAAGCATGTTTTACAGCACACAGCCTCATACTCAGTGCATAACATCATACAAGGGGTTAGCCAAGTTCATACTGCGTGTGTATGTTGTGCACGCATGTTCTCCCTGGTGTAAAATAGGATGAAAATGCTTTCATGTCCAGTATCATGCAATTTTGAAGCAGGCCTTCAAGCCCTGTGCCTTGAAAGAAGTTACTTTGGTGTTGAATAAAGCATCTCAAGTACATTTCTATAGTTAAAGCAGGAACACTGCCACTCTGTGAATTCAGAGTCAGAATGAGCACCCAGGCATCACTTCTTAACACAACAGCCAGAGTCCAGCGAACAGTGGTGGTTCTAGGTCAGAACTGTAGCACTTGAAAGGAGAACATTTTTATCATGACAGGATGCCTGCATAACACTATTAAGAATTCTTAATCTGTCATTATAAAAAAATATATGAAATTTACAGTCTATTAATGCTATATCCACCAGTCCCATGTTTGATCACTCTACAGCCCTTTTGAAGAAAGCAAGCTTTTCACTTCTCTAATGGCTCTGGGGCATACAGTACAGCAGCATTTGCATTGAATGTCATGCTTATGTAATTCAAAAGGTTATTCTGTTGGAGTTGAAAAAGACCACTCAGAAGAAAAGTAACTGAAAATGACATCTTATTCCTGCAGGCATCAGCCCCGGTGAACACTGTGTTACCCTCTATTTCTCTAAAAATCACTGTTTTCTTTAGCTTTCCTTCATATATATATATATGCACACACACATTTTTTGCTCTGCTGAAGCTGCAACTCAAACAGGAAATACAAAAGTATTAAATCAGTATTAAATTATTTATCGCTTTACTCACTACAGCATCAGTCTTAGTTAGGAGGGAAAGCGAATTCTTTTACAAACATTTATGTTCAAAGCGCTTCCTTGCATAAATATTGCAGATTAAAAATAAATAAATAATAATAATAAAAACTAAAAAACAATAAAAGCTTAAATACTGCCCCAAGGAGAGGGGGATTACACGCAGTATTGGCTCTGACAACTTTGTATAAATTATCATAATCTTCATGCAGAGCCGTTGTGAGCTTAAAAGTAGCAGGGGTGTTGGGAGGAAGAGGAGGGGGCCCATTTCTGCACAGTGCCATAACCTCTCTGTTTATGTGCTTGGCAGCAGCTGAGGAGTGGCACAAGATGGGCGGCGAGCCCTGGCAGCTGGTCGAGCCGGTTGATGGCTTCCACCCCAGCCAGGTAAAATCCAGACCCGAGGCAAGGGGTCACAGAGGGGGAGGGATGCCAGCGCCTGCGTTGGGTGGCTGCACACACTGCTTGTGGTGCCCGCATGTCCTGCAGTGGGGATGAGAGAGGTTTTCTTTCAGGAGAGACCCCGACCCTGTTCCTACCCATAAATATGACCATGGTGAAGACCCTGCCCGTGTCCAGGCCCCTACATCCCACATCTTCAGCCTCCAAGGCCACAGATCCCCCTCATCCTAGCCTGGAACAGAGCTTTAGTTTTGAAGCCATACCTATAAACTGGTTTATGCACTGCAGCCACTTGATGAAGCACTTCTCTCCCAATTCCTTAGCCTCCAGGGATGGGTGGCAGGAGAAAGTTTGTAGTCAGAAATGAATGAAAGGGAAGGAGAAGCAGCTGCTTGGCTGTAACTCCTCGCTTTGCTGACCTTGTGCAAGGTCTGTCCTGTTCCCACCATACTCACTTTCAGAGTACTTTTTTCTGAACCTGCACAATGCTTTGGGAGAGCACGTCATACAATCAGCTACAAGCAAAGCAATGCATTTTCTATAGGCTAGCTTCAGGTTTCAAGTATGTACACAGTTGAAAATAAATTAATATTTGAAATATTAAAGTGGAAAAAAAAAAGAGTGGCCCATCT
This sequence comes from Oxyura jamaicensis, assembly GCF_011077185.1. Taxonomy (NCBI): domain Eukaryota; kingdom Metazoa; phylum Chordata; class Aves; order Anseriformes; family Anatidae; genus Oxyura; species Oxyura jamaicensis. The sequence goes on along the minus strand of NC_048894.1, from coordinate 62,955,881 downwards.
TCCTGATATGGTCCTGAGTAAAACTGTATGACTGCCCAGCAAACAGTGCCACAAGGGTCCAATCCCTGTGTCCAAAAGCAAAGACTGAATTTCTGAGGCAATTTATGATGGGAGCCAACCCTCCCCACATATTCTCTGTTGACTGACTCTTCAGCCAGTGGGGAAAAGTGTAGGGACATCCAAAGCATAAGTGCTTTCCTTGCTGTCTTTTACATCCATGCTGGTCAGCTGAATAAAATGGTGGCTGGTTCACCTTTGCCATGTCAGAAGAATTTCCTGATCATAGGGAGACCCCTTTATAGCAGAAATAATGCCTGCTTGAGTACCATGAGGAAGCTGCGGGAAAGTATGGGCTTAGAGCCTGAGGACATGGGAGAAGCATGTCTGGATATTTTCGGTGTAGGCCTTTTAAAAGGAAGCAATTAGAGAAAACTTGGCAAATGAAACAGGAGTAAAAGCAGTGATGAAAAAAAACCCGTTCCCACTTCTGCCACCTGGGGAAAATACACAGAATGAGGCTAGAGCAGAGCAGGGAAGGTCTCTGTGTTATTTTTACGCCTTACCCCGATACCCTGAGGCTGGCCTGAGGCTTCCTATAGCCACCAGCCAAGGCCACTGTGGGAGCCGAGCTCACTGGGTCACAGCTTCCCCTCCAGGCTCTTGCCCATGTCCTGCACCCCACCAGCTGCTGCAAGGCAGCATGGAGTCAGGCACAGCAAACATTCATCTCAAAGGGAACCTTCCTAAGCCAAAAGAAAGTTCCAGAAGGGCATGGAAGGGCAACTACCAACCCAGGCACAGCTCCCAGCGTGGCAGGCTCTAGGCCCTGGCCACATGCTGCTGTATTTCACTCCCCCTGGGCATAGCATCCTGTGGTCATTACGGTTTCCCCACCTGCTGTTAGGATGATGTTAATGCTTTTATAGATACATTTTCCCGTACAGTCAACGTGCCAGCTGTAGATACGCCTCACTTCAAGTGAGTTATTGCCCTTCTAGGATTTATTAATTAGCCTTATCCAAACATCCACTGCTTTAAATCCATTTTTCTTCTCTTGCTATTACAGAGAAGTCTGTTATCAACACAGCACTGTTTGGACTGAGACAGAGCACTCTGCTCTGAAAGAGTAGCTCTCAGGACAAAGAAGGGGAAGTGTGACCACAGCTTGATGTTTAAGAGTACGCTTGAGAGAGATGATAAACAACTCACTCACTCCTCATGCAAGTTTTATTTAAAGTTTTACTTTATACCAACATGAACGCCTCCGGCCAGATACGGCTTTAATACCATCTAGTGCTGCCTAGCACAAGAGTTGATGCTTGTCAAGTGAAGGGGATCTTTTACTTCCATCTTTGCAGCTATTCCCCACTTGTCACACACAGCCTGACAAATATGACTGATAAGTCCTAACTCAATCTTTTTTACAGCATTTTTCTCAAAGATCTCAAAGCATTAGAGAAACAGTCATGAATATTTGAACTGAGCAGCACCCTAAGCAAAATATACACATTTTAGCTCTTGCATTCAGATGCAGAAAAATTCAGCATGGGGTATGAGAAGCACAGTGCCACTCTGTGCCAAGGTGAGCTGGAGGAACTCCATGCTACCCCCTTGTTACTATGCACCACTGGGCAGAAGTCTGATGTTGGCCCTGGATTTCACCTGCCATTTATCTGGCATCTCATTAATTGAAGAAATAAATAATCCACTTGTGTAAACAGGTGTCAGCACATATATCCAATAGACCATCACTCCAATTATGCAGTAGAGTGGAAGGGAATTGAACCTTCCTAACAGGGACAAATCACAGCAAAGAGAAGGACGAGGAAAAAAAGCAAGAAGACAACCATCCATTTGTCCCATCAGAGCTATTCTGTTTTTCCATGCATTGGAAAAGGCTAGGCTAGGACACTTAGAAAAAAAAAAGTCTCCACAGTGTCCACAGAGAGTATTTTGTATCTAAGAACCCTTGAAGGAAGGGATAAACACCAAGCCCAGCCCAGAACTATATTTCATTATGGGCTGGTGTTTAGCCCAGCCCAGAACTATATTTCATTATGGGACATTCTTACAGGAAGAAGATTTTTCTGTGTTTTCATTCAGCTGCAAAACTGCATTCTTGGCATATCTCTCTTTCTCTTAAGTATAAAAACTAAAACACCCAGATCAATCTGTAAGTGGATGAAATTCACACCATTTACTTTTAACACCTAAAAGCATGATGCCTGAGTCCTCCCAAGATTCCTCTAGAGTCATCACTGAGACGATGCTCCCCCAAGTCCTGCTTGATTGTCCTTGGAAGAAATTTCTTCCCCTTGACTAGAGGGGGAGCCCAGGGGCTTTCAGCAGCTTTTCCTTCCTACAAATCTCACCACAAACCATCCCGAGTGCCAGATGGCTTCAAGGACATTGCTTCTCTCTGGAACAGCTGATTGCTTTGTTTGTATGGCACGACCATGCATTTCAAGAGGAACCTGTGCAAATGGCTTTGTTTCTTGCTTTTATGAAGTTACCACTGAGAACGCAAAAGCCCTGAGCATCACAAACTGGAAACAGGGATGCTTGGAAGACTCTTTGTGATTATGTACAGGCAGGAAAGCACAGTTTGAGTGTGATTAGATTTTTTTATTTTTATTTTTTATTTTTTTTTTTAAGTCTTAGGAAGGCACCAGGGAAGAGGAAAAAAAAATGAAAAAAAAAAAAAAAAGAAAAAGAAAAAGAAAAAAGAAAAAAAAAACAAACAAACAAACATGAGATTAGTTGTGTATTTACGCTTTGCTGGGAAACATTCCCATCCCCAGTTTGGTACTGAAGGAAAAAACAGCCAAAAGGTGCTAAAATAACACAGCCACCTCAAAGTCACAGACATCCAGGACTATGAGAAATAGGCAATATTTCCTTTAAAAATTGTTCAGTATTTTATTTATTTTTTAATTAAGATTAAAATTTAAAAATGCAAAAAATAAAAATAAATTTAACTGGTACCAAAACACAAGCTGTTTGGAATTTTAAAAGGACCTATGAGAGAAATGATTTCTTGAATCATGAACATTTCTCTGTGTCTCACCAGTGTAAATTATCAGCACCATGTGAGCAGGTGTCTGAGTAGGACCTATGTTATTTAGGGCATTCTAAACCCATCTTAAATTGCAATGAACAGCAGTCTGAACGCTGTAGATTATACCTTCTGTGATACTCTTTCACTCTTTCAGGGGGGGTACAACATGCAAAGATAGTGGGCTTTGTTTTGTTTAAAAAAAAAAAAAGTCATCCTGATAAAAACATAAGGAAGGCTTAGGGACCTGTGAAGGAGGTTTGGAGACTTCCATGCAAAAAAGGACCACTCTGAGAGGTCTCAACCACCTGGCAGCCGCTGAGTGTCCCAGAACCTTGTTTGGTCACATTAGGAATTTGTACCGGGAAAAAAATGCCATGTTACATGCCCTATCCCTCTACCCTGACTAATGTCTGATAGCTTAATGAGGCTGCAAATGACAAGAGTCCAAGAGCTTCCACCCTGCAAATGTGGCTCTCTGTACATTAGCTCCGAATAAAGTTTTCTTCTCCTGGCCCATCATTACAGCTTTTTTTTTTTTTTTTTTTTTCCAAAAGCACAGCATAAAAAAGTGCATAAAATTTCCCTAAAGTTTCCAGTCTCCTTCTGAAACAGGGTTCATATAGGTTGATTCCATAAATCCATCTCAGCCCTTCGCACGAAGGCTTTGTTAGCCCTCTTTAAGCCTTGTAATCATAACCAATGTTAGCATGAGTTTTAGACTTGAAAGTAGTTACTATATAGGCAAAATATAACTGCAGGTCAGAAGTTGAAACAAAAAAGCATTAGCAGGGTGTGAAAACTTGGTTAAAGGAGAATCAGGCTATTCTCTTTCCCTTTCTCCTACCATTGATGATTTTCACCATGGCAAAACAGTAGAAACAATTTCTCTTTAGTGCATAACTTATAGGGCAAACGCTCTATGAAGACTAGAGCAGTTCTGCTAGTGAGGAGAAAAGCTATTTTACCATTTTCTTCAGGTCTCATGGGAAAAGGCTCTGAAGATAGCCAGCAGCAGGTTTGGACTTAGAGAATCAGAGGTGGTTCATTTTAAACCTGGATATAATTGGACCTCTTTTTCCCAGCACCTGGGGTTTCATTACAGGATAGCAAAGAGAATAGTTATTAGAAGCATCAGATGAATTCAAGAGCATGAATTCCTTTGGACTGGCAAGAGATTTATGCCTTATATCCAAGCAGTGCTTTTGAAATACTTTCATAATGCTTTGGGGCAAAAAAGTGAGACCCTATAGCTTTTGAACAGAAGTTTGTTGACCAGACACTGTAGGTATCATGAAATGGTTGAAGACTCTCATTAGACCTGACCGCCTACTTGTATGTCTTTATTTTCCTTTAACTGATTAAAATAATTTACAACACTTTTGCAAAGACAAAACACAACTGTAACAGAGAGTAGAACTTTATGCTTGCGAACTGCACATATAGTCACATTTTCCTTCTATGATACATAGCTTAAAAAGGGTTATTCAATGTAAAGCTTCTCATCTGATCTTAAAAAAAAAAAAAAAAAAAAAAAAAAAAAAAAAAAAAAAAAA
>NC_048894.1:62899470-62950870 GCF_011077185.1 Oxyura jamaicensis | reverse complement strand
AAAAAAAAAAAAAAAAAAAAAAAAAAAAAAAAAAAAACACTTTTTGGAATCCCCCCATTTCACCAGAAATGAGCTCTTGTTGATAAACCCAATTTTTGCTCTGGTCAGGAAAGTGCAGATATGTAATCCTCACCTTATTTTACTGTTCAAATGGATTTTCACCTGTTCAAGCAGCTGGAACAGAGTATTTTCTTTGGCTAGAGGTTACACTCCATCACATATTTATAGAGGGGAGTCTGCCTTCTGATGGGGACTGGTATAAAACCACTGAATTATACAGGCACAAGAAATTAATAGTATTTGTGCTGTTCACAGATTGCTGGAGCCCTGGGAACAAGCATTACCTGGCAGAAGGTACTACACGAATGGCCTCAAGTGCTTGGAAAGGAGAATCCATTCAATGACCAGATTGAAGCTATATTCAAAGATCAAGGTGGACACTGACTCCTAAATTGCTAGAGCCACAGTTTACAGGGATGCTTCCTGGTGCATTCCAAAAAACAACATGATTAGAGACCAAAACAAAAGAAGATACAGGGCACAAGTTATCAGAGCCACACTTATTTTTGTTGTTGTTCAAAATAGCAGTACAAAGTGACAGTAGTGCTGATGTTAGCATAGCAGCATTCTTTTCAGTGCTGTATCTTAACTGTAGTGTCACCCACCTGTACAAGTAGACTGAGCTTTTTCTGTGGAGCTACAAAAATAAAATAAAATCAAAGGGTACCTGCCAGCTAGACCACTCATTGATTGTAATGGTTTGCAAATACATAATAAGATTGTTTCCACATATAGCAACCCCCCAGCCATACCTCATTGTTTTCCCTGCAGAACGGTATTTTTGGGCTTTCCATTTGTACTGTTCAACAGTTAATCTGATCCCAAAAGGGGCAGTAGGGAGAACCCAATCTAATCTTGTTGCTATGAGTTGTATATATGTAATTATCTCAACTACCAATATATTATTTATCTGCTACTTGCTTATTAAAATGTGTGAGTAACAAAAAGACACTAGACGTTAGATTTGCCTGGCAGCATTAGTTCAGCTTGACTGAGCACAGGTTCCCTCTCCCACCATTAACAAGCTGATAACTTGACAACCCTTCAAGTATTTAACACAGCTTGCTTTTTAAAGCTTTAACACATCTCTACTCTTTACCTTCATAACAAGTGCAATATACACAGTAAGTCCCATGCATTTTGCAAGTATGACCTAAGGAATCGCTGAAGGTAATTGGGCAGCTCTTACCTGCTCCACTTTATACATAGTATTAAAGGTTGAGAATTAAAAGTATTTATTTTACCAGCTCATCCAATACTTTTAGCAAAAGGCAAACAAGAACACAACAAAAAGAAAAAAAAAAAACACCACAGAATACCCAAGCAAAATTGGATACAGCTCTACTAGCAGCCCTACTGGTGATAAAGGGATCAGACAGCATAAAATAGCACTAATTACACATGAAAAAGTATGGTAAATAGAAGGTGTTAACACAGCATGACTAAAGCCATCAAGATTAGCCAGGGCTGTTATACTTTGTCTATTTTTTGATCTGAATGTGTCTGTGTATATGGCTGCATCAGCTGTGACCCAGCTCCGAGGCTGCAGGACAGAGAGACTGCCTGGCTGTGTACGGGCCCAATCACACCAGCCACATCTGTAGGAGCTGCATCTGCTCTGTAGTATGAAGAGGCAGAGGAGTACTTGCAAATACTGTCTTGATTGAAGAAAATCCTAGATACCCTATTTTTTGTATTTTTTTTTTTTTTAAGAGCAGTCAATGCAGCATCTTTTATTAAGATTAAATTCTTGTGGGACAACTGCTAACGTTTGGGGAAATACTCGTCGTCTTCTTTATGAAACCAAGAGGGAATGCATTCTTTAATTGAATGATACTTACTACCATATGTCCCACTTCATTCAAGGCATTCAGATGTTACCAAAATAGCCACTGTCTCCCAAGAAACAGTTTCAACTCGGTCATCCTCAGACATGCCTCTGCTATTGGTCGCACACAGGAACAGGTTCCCCAGGGAAACAGTCACTGCACCAAGCCTGTCAGAATTTAAGAAGCGTTTGGACTATGCACTTAGTCCCATGGTCTAAAATTTTGGGTAGACCCGTGTGGTGCCACGAGTTGGACTCAATGATCCTTACGGGTCCCTTCCAACTCGAGATATTTTATTAGTGCTAGAAGAGGAAACATACCTGCTTGCTGTACAAAAATCTCTGCCAAATAGCACAGTGTACAATATATGCTTTTCAGGTCAAGTTTGTTACTGTCTTTAAAAACAAAACCAGGACAAAAAGCAAGCCCATCCATATTGTTCTACAATAGACCACGTATGGCAAGGACAATACCTCCAGACTCATATTGGATAATTTCCTTTATACCAAAACACAGAAATGCAGCAAAGGAAGGAAGAGAACACTGTTTAGAAGCCAAATTTTCAAGCAGTTACTGCATCCCAATTGAGTTTAGGCTTTGATAATGCCAATTAAGAGTTTTAAAAGCTACTAAGACTCAAATTTCCCCAGTTAAAATAAGCCTCGTTGCCCAGAGCAAAGCATATTCATTTGTAGAATTTCTTATTAGTAAGCATCTTGAAATTGTGTACAAGGGAAAAAAGGAAGACTAAGAGGATGTTCTAAATTTATAAAAAGGTGAGAGAGACCTGAAATCCCCAAAGCTCTTAGACTTGCCCTAGCAGTGTAATTACTCCATGCTTGATATGGTCTTGGAGGGACTTCACAAAATGGGCTTGCCACTGGCTGCAGGAATACTAATCAAACCATGTGTCACGCCTCAGCAGCAAACTGCAATTCAGCATTAAAATCAGGCAGTATACAGAAACTTAAATTTGTAACTAATGCAGTAACTATTTGCCAGTAAAGATGAACTTTGGGTGTATTATGCCAGCACCATTTACAAGTACTACATCTCTCAGTTGTTTTCAAAAATACAAAAAATAGTGGAAGATCTGCATGCCCAAATGCTATTTGAGCAGCACTGGTAACTTAAATGCCCGATTTTAAACAGCTGGTTCTGACAAAGCTTAATCTAAAGCAGTAGTGAGCTATGTATTCTAGTCTATTTCCCTAATTTAACTGTCTCCTGATGCTTAGGATGAAGATGACAAATGCCTGAGTAAAAGAAAAAAAATTGTTCTTGGAAAGCTAGGTATAGCACCATGAAATCAAGCTTTATTAATAGTACAGATTTTTAAGGAATGTCTTATCATGGGCATTCCCCCACACAGTTGGACCATGTAGATACTGGGGGATTTCATCACTGCCTTACAGCACACCGTTTCAATGCACTAAACACAGGAGGCTTGTTTTTCTGCTCAACTATTTTATAACAACTTAATGCTTTGCAATCTGAGAGTATCAGAGAAACTATTTTGGGGGGTATAGAGCTACATCTGCCTGAAGCTATTTAAATTCACTTGGCCTGGCCTATTCCAAAAGGATCAACTACAAATATGAGAAAAATCTAACCTATACAGCTGAAAGCTCTCACCTCTTAGTGACATTTCTATCCAAAACTTTTCAAACCCAGTAGCTTTCCACTTCAGAGAAAAAAAAAATGGAAGACCTCTGGGATTCTGTGCTTCAGAGCACTATCATTTTTTAATGTTATGGTAGAGTTCAAGTTTAAACTGAACTGTTGTTCTGTAGTCTCTCTGCTTTCAACATACTTGCAGAAAAAAAAACCTCACATATTAATCCTCTCCCTCACATCAGCATTTTCCTTGCTCCCTCATGCCTATCTTGCAGTACTCAGAAAACTGATGATCCCTGCCAACATTTTTGAAAAAGTTTTTCCACAGCTCACCCTTCTTCAAGGAAGGGTGTTCCCTTCAAGGAAGGGAGTTGGGAAACACGACAGAGAAGATATGCATTAGTGCAAGCCAGTATAGGTGTAAATGGAGGCTTGTTGCTAAGCTGGTGTCACATGCTTCTGCTGACTGCAGCAGTACATCTGATCACTGCCAGTTTATGTTCAGGTCAGGTTTTTTTTTTTTTTTTAACTTGCATCACCTGTTACAGTTTATACATTTCCTTGATATTTTTCCATCTTCAGCAATAATAAAACACGCTGGTTTCTACAACAAATAATAGTCCAAATTGAAAATATAGTCCAAATGAAAGCACGTCATTCCTTTCTACAGACTCTTGCTTCATAACTCAGCCTACCGTGTATCCATGGATGAAATTTGCACTGCCACTGTTCATGTTCCACTGATATTCTGCTGCTATGTCTTTACCACGTGAGACAAGAACCATCTCTCCTCATCACACTCAATGAACTGCTGATGTCTAGCTGCCTCTACATCCATGTATGTTCCAACCATATTCATGATAACTGCCCATAAACAATCTGATGCTAGCTACCCCTGAGATGTTGCATTATATTCACAAATCAAGAAGTATTTTTGGATATACACATTGAATAGAATTTTCCAAATGCTGCATAGAGTCTAGTTTTTTTGTCTTCAGACTAGCGTCTCAAATGCATAATGACATTAGGAGAAGTTAAAGTCTTATTATTTATTTTAAAGGGATAAAATATATCAATACATAATTTGGAAATATTTAAAGACATCTGAAAAATAAAACTAGATTTAAAAGCAGAAGTACAAAAGTGGCTGGATGAAAACAGTTTAAGATAACAGAATTTAGTGTTTCAAGTGTGAATATACAACAACAGTAACAACTTAAAAGTATTCCACTACAGCATTTGCAATAGTGCGGTAAGGAGACAGTATTTCACTAAGCCCAGTGAAAAAGCTGTGAAAACTGCAGGTTTTTACTGACTAGTTCTGCCATTTTAATGATGGGTCTGAAGTACTCTTTTTGTCTGCATTTATGGACATGTCTATGGTGGTGGTGAAGATCCATACTTTTGGCAAGAGTATTAGTTGGTAGATAGCAGCTTTATAGTGTCTTACTGAAAAAGCAATTTTATAACCTATTTCTGGTTCTCAAATTGAGTAGAATTCAAGCTTGTACAAACCATGAGTTCCAAGACATACTGACATACACAAACCTGGAGCTAATTTTTATATAGCAGTCCTAACAAAAATATTCAAGACCTTTCATTTCTATCAAAGTGCAATGTACTGCATACGTAATTCCATACCTGTAAACCATATAGCATACATGCAATTATCCATACCAGTTTGGTATGAGAAACAGCATAAAAATCTAATACAAAGAAGTATGAATATTGTGCACATCTTTTGGTCTGACCAGAAGAAAAGGACTTTGTGCAAGCAAGAAATACTTATGCTGCATGTTGTAGAATAAAATTTACTAATAAATTCTATGCCTGATCATTATAAGAAATGCTCCAACATTAATATACCTGCTTCAGCACCATCCTTCTAATATAACTCTGAGCTAATGTTTCTTTCAGGCAGCTGAGTTAACTAGTAAGCTTGTGTATTCACTAGCTTCCCCACCCTCCTCACTCTCCTCCAATAATTTAGTTATTTCAATAAGAGAATGTACTTAGCTAAAGAGACTTCCAAAAAAAGGAGTTATATAAATATTTAGCATATTTAGAAACAGCTAATTGCTTCCTACCATAATCAAAAGCTAGGAAAAAAGTTTTAGAGCTCTTAAAGTGAGATAAAAATACTGCATAAAAGTCCTGTATAAAGGTATGTACTCTCAAATTTAAAGCTTAAGTAATCCAGAGAACTTTCCACAAATTTTCATTTAACTTTTTTTTTGTGTAGTTCTTGCGGCCTTTTGCATGTGTTTTCTTCATATTTGCCTTCCAGTGCCTAAAGCTTTCCAATTGGTTTATAGCAAGCATCAGGTTGCCACATACGAAGATCAACAAGAACCTGGTTGAGCTTTTGCATCCAAAGGTTACGCTCTTCTTTAGTATCAGCAGACAGCCAATTCCTAAAAAGCAAAGAACCCAATGAGTTAGACACCTTCCCCCCTAGTTAATCTGAAAAAGACGATCATCTATGGAATCCCAAATAGCAGGGGAAAAATGAAATAAGATATTTCAGAATTCTGCAGAGTACTGTCAAGCTATCTGGCATTTCCACTTCTAGAAACATCAAGTTCTTTGTTCTCAGAAGAAAGAAATGAGACAGTAAGACAAAACATGATTAAAAGTGATCAAGACAACTTAAGTATCATCCAGAAATCTTAGCATTTTAAATATCTTAGTTGTAAGGATACATTATTAAAACCATCACACAAGTCAAGACATGGCCCACTCAACACCCTCCCCCCCCGTCACAGGCTATATAAACCATGATTTTGTCCACTCACTTTGTAACACAGAGCGTGTCTCTGCACTGGCTGACAAGGGTCTCTCTATCATCTTCTCTCTGTGGACGGACAGTTATCAGTTCAAAAGTGCTGGGACGGGCACAGAACTCCCTGTTGGCAGGTTCAATCTGACGATTAGTGCAGTTAGCCAAGTTTATCCTGCCCAAAGGATGCTGAAAGTAAAGTTAATCCTCAGTTAAGAATATTATTCTTAAGACTAATTCTGAACATATGCTCTGACAATTTTTCCATATGAAGTGAATTCCACCCCCCCCAAATTAATAGTCTATTATTGATCTTTTCAATGTGAAAAGTAGAATAGGTGAAACAAGATAACACGGACAATGAAATGGGCCCTGCTCTGTAACATACAATACAGTTAACAAATCCATCCTTACGACAAATACATCCTATATCTAGAGGCTTAGACTATAGAAAAATATGTTCACCCTTTTCTTTTTTCCTTTCAAGAAAAACTTGCTTTTAAACTCAAAAATTCAGGAGAGCTTGGTAATAAAATCCAAACCGGTGGAGCAAGCTCTACCAAAGCCTACAGAAGGCAGGCACTTCAGGAACGTTTTGCATATTTCTCATCAAAACCTGTAAGTATACAGGTTCACCTTCAAACACGCAACTAAGGCTCTGAAGTGTAGAGACCAGATGCTTCAGCTCCCTCTATAGTTAGTGGCTAGACCTCTTCAGGGAGCATTTCAATTTTCAAGGCAGTTATTTCTTCCCACTGACTACAGAAGGAGGCTCAGCTGTATGCCTAAAGTTACAGACCTTGGCTCCAGTTCATCACACCTACAGAATACATCACCACAGAAACATCACAAGCAGTTCTTGATTAGGAGAAAAGCTTGCTATTTATTGGGCATATTCATTAGGCTGTTCCAGAGACAGTTAATACAACCTAGGTTACAAGAAAAAAGGATAGCTCCATCTCAATGAGTATTAAGAAACAGTTCCCATAGATACACATATATACCCAACCTGCAAAGCTTATCTAAAAAACATATAATAATTTAAAGCAATCATTGTCCAACACTGGTATTTCTGAGCTACGTGTATCTTTGCATAATAGAACAGACATAGCAGGGGTAAGGGGAGGCATATAAGGATAGAGTTTAATATTGTTGTATATGATAAGTAAGAGCATATCTATATTATTCTTTAAGTATACCTTTCTCAGTTATAGTGACAAGTCTATAACATTTTCAAGAACAGAATAACCTAAGACAAATCAAAGCAGCTTTCTTGTGCCCTAAAGCAGAACAGAAAGCTTTTTCTTGATCAATTTTTAGCATTTTTAAATTACAGTAGGCAGAGATCTTTCCTGTCTCCTGGCAAGTAAAGAATACGTTGATATATTTTGGCATTGTCAACTACCAGCATATGGTCTTCCTCTGTTAGCAGGGAAGAAATTAAGCTCAGGCAGCTGAATTGGCATAGAAGACCCAAAAGGACCAGAGCTCACCACATAATTTGGGAAAGAAAGTGTTCTGCCAACAAACAAGCAAATATTTAATGGCAAATTGCTTAAGTGAGTCAGAAAAAAGCCTCTTGAAAGCAACCCTTAAAAGCAACTGGTAAGGTTTCAGTACACACTGCAGGAACAGGCTAAAGAGACAAGGAAGTTCAATTTACTGACAGATGAACCCCTCTGATTTGGTGCATTAGCCAGACAATACCATGAGTTTCTGCAAGAACAATTTAAACCTACCAGTTTCAACTATAATGTGGGAGCTCCAAGAAAACAGCTGTAAACAAGATAGTCCATAATTACATCTATGCTTCTACAATATAGAAGGATTTTCCAGTCTCATCCTTCACCATACTGAGTATTAAAGTCAGTGTTTGGTCTAAAGATTAGGGCAGCTGGATACAACTTGCTTACCAAGCTGTACAAACCTGATCTATTTCAATTAAGTTATCTCTAGATTAGTCTTTTGACAAATATAATGGAAAGTCTTAAAACTAAAAAGGAAGACTGAATATGGATTTTCCTCCAATTTTCTTCTTCCCCACCAGATATGGTCAATTTCAAGATTTGCCCTGGTTTGGGTCATATTTATGGTAAGTCTCCTCCATTCCCCAAAGAAACTTTAAAAGCTTGAATCTCATGCTTTGCATATAGTTACCTGAAACCTAAAGTATCGCTGTCTTTAAAAGTGATCAGTGAATTACATAGCCAACTACAGAACTTTATAGGCTTGATCTTTAGAAACAGCATTACCTTTCGTTTTTCATCATCTGGGTATGTCCAGTAAGATATACAGTTTCCAGAAAGTACACACCAGCGCCTATGCCATGCTCCAAATCCACTAACATCTTCAAACATAGTCTTAAAAAAAAAGGAAAAAAATATTATCACCTTCAGCTTGGTCTGCACTCACTTTCCCTACAGAATGGTTCTACAAGTACAACCCTTCATTGCAGTAAACTTAAAAGCAAGAAAAAATATTCTGGAAGAAACTCTTATTAGTATATTTTCCAGACAGTGTAGAAAATGAGCTTGCACTATTACTCTTAAGTTTGCAGCCTTTGGCTCAAAATGCACTTATCCCAGCCACTTTAAATGACTAGATTTTAATACTGACCATAGTAAGCATTCCTATCATTTTAATACAATGGAGGGTTATTTATAGAAGATACTTTCTGCAGAGTTCACAAGAGACATACTAGTATAACAAATTATTATGATTAGGTATGAGTCATCTTTGACTTACAGGTCAGGATTACAAAGTGTATGTCTGGCTATTCTGCAGGCTACATTCAGGAGTCCAGTCAGTTTAAAAGAAATTAGAAATCAATTTTAATTGTTTGTGTTGGCAGTTTATTTTATTAGATGCTGTATTATGTCAATTTCAAGGTCCATTTCCTTGGTATTGCAATGGAAAGTTTAGTATCTACTTTCTATCCCTGATCCCTCTTGAACTTGCACAGAACATTTTCTTCCAATTAATTTAAGTGTTGTGGTTTCCACTCTTTGTGATTCATACTATATATTTTTAATGGCACAGGATGTTTGCAAACTCTCACTCTGAAAAATTTAATATGCAGACCATTCTCCAGGTTTCACATACTGTATAGTAAGAGTAAACATACGCTTTATAATCCATGCACAAAAATACAGGGTAGGAAACAATCCTGTTAAATGTTTGCATCTAATCAACGTTGAACAGACTTCGTTAAGTAAAAGGAAAGGAAACAGAACTGCTTGAAAAAAAATTAAAAATAAATTCTGCCTTATGAATACACTAGAGTAAACGTAAAACTTTGTTTTGCTGAATTATTTTCATAGCACATTTACTGCCATCTGATGGATACAAGCTTAACAGCTCCATCTATTAGGCTCAAGTGCTCCTTACAGAAGTCCAGCTTTAAAGAGAGAACTGCATGAGTTGTTTCACAAAAAGTAGCGTAGCTTCCTTGTTAAGATAAAGTATGTGCACACAGTGAGGAAAACCTCTTTTGCTAGAAATAATTTTTACATGAGACCAAAAAAATCCAAGATGTCTTGTAAGAGTTTCTGGCAGGGAAATTAGAATCTTATCTCATGACCCAGACTAGCAAAATAAAGTTAACTTAAGTTCAGAATAACAGGGAAGCTGTTTACAATAAAAACATACAAATTAAAATTTTATTAAGAGGCAACAGTACTAAAGATAGCTTTAATTTAGGCTGGTTTAGAATATAAGCTAGAAAAGTGTTGGGATTTGGTTCAGGAAGAAAAATAAATCTTAGTTTTGTTAAGATTTGCTATCACCAAATGCATGTGTGAAGTTAGAATAGTGACTATATTTAGTAAGATTTATTTCCAAGGAAGGAATTTGAAGTGATTATCTTACCAAGAATCCTTTTTCCTCCACAGAAGAGTCCACTTGGCATTTTAACTTTAGATATATATGACCTTCCAATGGAGACAAAACAGGAACCTGCAAAAAGTAAAACAATTAGTCATTTGATTTTGATACCTCTCAACATCTACTCTACCAGCTCAAACAAGTCACCTGCACCAGAAAGTTAGCACTGTCTTGTTCTGAGGATCCACAGCCAGAAAGCAGTGATCAAGCAGGACAGTAATAATCAACGATTCTTTCAAGTTCATTGACAAGCTTTTCAAGATTTATTAGTTTGCTCTGGATATATGAGCAAGCATGCTTCTGTCTAGAAGCAACAGGCATGCTGGATGTTGGTTATAAACCAACAAGCAAGGTTATAAAAAACACATAGCAACAGTCCACATCCTACAAGCTTCTGCCTCAATTTGATGTTAAGCTGCTTAAAAAACAAAGTGGGTTTAAACAGGATTGGTACTTGGATGACATAAGCATTTCTGGTAGATACTGATGTTGTAGTGCATGTTCAGAAAAATAATTGTACAAAAAAAAACAATGCCTGGAAGAAGAGAAAGTAACAAAAGTAGTTCTGGACTGTCACTCAAGGTGTGACACTATATGTTCCAACAGGAAGAGTTGCAAATATTGTAACTCTTACAAACTTCCAAACTGCAGTAAAATGCATTTCAGAATGAGGGCCGTAAGGAATTTCTGTCAATTCCCCAATTTTGTGTCTTCTGGATTCCTTTCTATTTTGTGTTAGACAGAAGCACTTACTTGGATTATGAAGAGTTTACTAACAAAGAATTGTGTGACAGTACAATAAAAGTATTGTATAGCAAATTGAACAGTTATGCAGAGCCTAAACCACCATTACTAATTAAAAAGGTCTCAGAACATCCTCCTGTACATGCAGTGTATGTATTACATTCTAGTCAACAATATATCCCTTTCAAAATGAAGTAGGGTGGAGGTAGTGGGAAGAAAGCAATCTGTTGAATAAACAGCTAAATGAAGAGAAAACTGAAGTCCATAACTAGCCTAGCTTGCTTTCTGGTATGGTCATTCAGATATTCACCATAAAAAGAAGTTGGCTTACTGTCACAGAAAATAATCTGTAATGAGACTCAAGGTAACCCTCAAAAATTTGCAAAAAAAAATTCTTAGGATAACTTGGATTACAAGTAGGAGATGATAGGCATCAAGCTTACCACCTTAATTTTGTGAGAAAACATCCATAAAATTCTTTTTCTTCTGAGATCCAAGAAGAGTTAGCTACATAAAGCTATTTTCAGAGATTAAAGAACAATTATTTCTTTTAAGCACATTAATTTACATAATTCCTAAAAATGCAAAAATGAATGTACCAGGCAAGATATTTCAACTGCACATTTGTATATAGATAAGAACTTCATTTTAATGGGCTTAGTACTTTCAAAACTTTAGTTCTTTATAATTACTTTTTGCTTAAACTGTGCTTAAAAGTTGTATTCAAGCAATGTCTTGATCAAATAAGAAAGAAGATTTAGCTCCTGAGCAATATTAGTATTCTTCAAAGAGTTAAACCAATATTTAGGCTGCTAGTGGTTTTTCTATCAATCTCTGTCAGCTCAGTAGCCAATTTTAAGTTCCATACAGCTCAACTGGCTTACATTTCCTGGCTAACAAACTTTCAGAGAGACATCAATACGTTTTGAAGAAAAGCCCTTGTCTAGTCAACTAGGAAGACAAGAGACAAGCTAGTTGAGGAAATGCCCTAGGGGTCTTAACTGAGTTCCATCAGCATTGTACAATACAAGAAGTCAAATTCCTCCATTTTTTTTTATGGCTCCTAGCATCTCGTTATAAAAAAGTGCTTACAAAGACATATTAAGTATACATTAGAATTTTTTAAAACTGCAAGAGATTAGAGGGCAGACAGATGTAAGCAACATGCATTAGGAAGCAGTTTCCTATTTAGTTATAAACTAAGCAATCATAGCAACCTTGTCCCGGAACATATAGCTCAATAGTTCTCTTTCCTCCCCTTCAAAATTTGTCTACAGAAAAAAGAAACACACTCAGTGTGGTCCATACAAGGTTAAAGGCTGTTTGTTTGTTTTTGGGGGGGAGGGGGAGTGTGTGAGGAAGAACAGTTACATGACTGGATTTTAATCCTATCTACTCTGAATTTTAGCTGTGCATGACATAACTGGGAGGAATGAAACTTAAAACCCATTGAGTTGACAGTTTATTTCATATTAGAAATGAGTGGAGCCAAGTTTAAGAACAGCTGTTCAGTGCAAGCACAGGCCACAGCAAAACTGAAGCTTTGCAGAGGTCATAATTTCACAAAAAGCTAACTGAAATTGGGAAATTCTTATTCACAACTGTTGAAGTCATGCACCTGGAAGAAATTAACCCAATCATGTTTTCACATTTTCTCCAGAATCCTATTTGAACACTGTGTTTATACTATAGTTTCCTCATCCAGCCCAGTGTTCTGTCCTAAAAAGAGTAAACTAAAAAGGCTCAAATCCACATTGCCAAATATGAAGTAAAAGCTGTTTTCCATAACACCCAGAGCAATGGGCTTTCAATAACTAAGTCACATGCAAAATGAGATTTATGTGTAACTCCTGCTAAGGGGAATGTTTGTGCTGAAGAAACAAAGCTGGTACACAAATAGTAGCAGTACAATTCAACTGTAAGTTCTGCAGACTGTTTCAGTAGAGGAGTCTGCTTTTGTACATAGAAGTAAATTTTCTGAAGAGCAAATCTGCATTATTCTGTTCTTTTGTTTTTAATCTTGTGCACAAACCACCATTCTTGTTGTGTCATCTCTTGTCTGAAGCTATAACTGCAATACTATTATCATCACAGTAAGCTAATTAGTCTAGAAGAAAATTTCTTCTGACGCTGCCATTTAGATAAAGTTGCAATTGAGTACTGGCATAATCTGTTGCAGCTTCAAAATTAATTTAAATTAGCTTAGAATAGCTGCTGGCATAAACACCCATTAAAATAGCTTTTAGGTGCAAGAAGTTACAAGGTTAGAGTTTACAATGAATGCAAGAACGTATTTTTTTTATAACTTGTAATGGTAAGAGCCAATAAACATTGTTAAGACAGGGAACTAAGGTATAAAACTTGATAATAGCTCTCAAAAAATAGTTTGTTTCTACAAATTTAATTGGGATGAGAAAAACTCGTACACCTAAAGAAACTCATACTGCTAACTATATTAATCTTGGAGTAACTTCATTATTAAATACATTAAATATACTTAGCTACTTAATAATACAGTATTTAATATTTGACAGTAAAAGCAACAAGCAATATGAAGACTATGTAGAGAGATGCCAACTGCATACATTAATTTTGCCAGCAACAGCAATCAGTAACCAA
The DNA here is from genome assembly GCF_011077185.1 of Oxyura jamaicensis. Taxonomy (NCBI): domain Eukaryota; kingdom Metazoa; phylum Chordata; class Aves; order Anseriformes; family Anatidae; genus Oxyura; species Oxyura jamaicensis. The sequence goes on along the minus strand of NC_048894.1, from coordinate 62,937,340 downwards.
ACATATTCACTATATTTGCACAGATATACCATACATTGGGCTATGGAGAAGAGCCAACACCTGTCATAACGAAGTATTTTTCTGTTGTATCTTAAAAAGACAGTTCAGTCATCTGAAGTTAATACAAGTAAAACCTGTATGTTTATATAGATACCTACACGCACACAAACATTTATGTATGTAATGGTTTCATTTCTAGAGCAGTAATTTTGCCTGGAAACAGTAAACTCAGGCTCATTCGTTTCATTCTAATGGTATGTGATTATCTTTAGATTAGTAAACAGTAATTTCCATTACCTTTTCCAAAGCAAATTTGGCATTTCCTACAGAAGACAATGATAGCTTGTGGGATCCGACAAGGATGAAATTAGTAGTGCGGACTGCATTAGGGCAGCTTGGACTGGCCATGGCTGTGGAGAAAAGTTCAAGGCAAGTTGTAATACAACATGCAACCAAGATGCTGCAGTGTGTAAGTGGCCACATATGTGCTACTGTATAAATGCCCTACCCAGAAGCACTCTTTGCAATACAGCCCAGCAGCACATTCAGACAAGATCTTCGTATACCCCATTGCTCCACAGCAGACCTTTTCTTTGTTAAAAAGCTTTGAAACATTCACAAAGGATAAGATAATTAACTTTAAGAGGTGTGAGGGGAACAGAGCACACTCTAGGGCATACAACAAAGCACACATACTCTGCAATAGGAACTCGAGAAGAGGTGAAGAGATTTGGAAATCAAACAACACACTGTAGTCTTCCAGAACTTATGTATTTCTGTACCAATAGAAACAAGCCATATAGCTTAGGCACAGGGATCAGACTAATTGCAGCAGCATTGTAGACATCTCAGAGTTGGCTCATGAGCTCCTTATTGCTACAATTTTGTACTAAAGGTAGCTCAAGTATGTCATACTTAAGTTAGACAAATGTATAACCATGTATAACCCACTTTTAAGTAGTCAGAGAAACTCACATGCTATTCTCCTTCTCCCCAAGTGTCAGAAAAACATGTTAAAAACACTACTTATACTTAAAAATACTTAATAATCTGCTCATATTTTCAAGAATCTCCAAGTTTGCTCTAAATTACATTGTTGATATGAGGCTGTAGTTTACATCTTAAAATCCATCTGAGTCCATCTCTTCAGCAACAGAATTTAAACTACAGTATCTGGTATCAGATGCATGATTTTGGTTTTGCAAAGAAGTTCCACCAAATACAGTAACTTAGATATAATACTTAGCAATTGTAACTGGCAAACTGGCCTAATTCTGCATTTATTAAAGGAAATTATCATGGTACAAGTATTATTTATTAATACACCACTACTGATAGTAATGTTATTATTTATCTCAGTATAACATGCTTAGATTCTGCTTACCTGGAGTAAGAAGGGTGCTTTTCTAGAAAGAGAGAAAAACAAAAGCTTAGAGGGAAAATAATTTAAGAATTCTACAGAAGACTAAGTTAGGTTGAGAGAAACTAAATTTGAAGTAATTAAAAAAAATGAAATCCAGGTAAACGTGTACTAACTGCATATTTCCAGCATCATGTATTCAGAGCTGCTATCTATTTCTTGAGCTGAGGCTGAAGAGTTTGGCAGAAAGCTGCACAGTTTACAGTTTCAAGTACGGGACACAAAAAGCCTGTTACAGGCACAGCCTTATTAAGGTATGGGAATATAGCCTTTGGAAGTAGTCATACTGAGAGCTTGTTACAGTATTACATTCATACTTACAGAGGTAATAGATGTTAATAATCTCTTTGGAGTGATAACCTGCAAAAAAAAAAAAAAACACAATGAATGCATTTGGATTTTGCGCTACTTAAGTTGTCCATTACATTAACGTGAAAGTTAGACTTTAAGGCTTATCATCTAAATCAATTTTGAACAGATACTAGCTCTTGTTATGAGTCAGTCTTGTTTTTTGAACCCAGAATGATTGTAGTGACTTTCAGTGGAAAAAAATGCTATGCAAAGATTTACTGCAGAAAAGTTTATACTAGTCTATTGCATACTTAACATGCATCTGAAAAAGCAATCTGGGTAGACCTTTTTCTTTTCTGCAATATGCTTTCAAAGTTACATTTGCTAATTAAAAGATAGATATTAACAAGTACAGAGATGTTCAGTGTGCTACTGTTGTACATTATCTATATTTCCAGGTGAAAGTCCCAAAGTTTGAGATGAGACTGTATATTAAAAATAAACTAAAATTATGTATGCATCTATTCTTGAACCTGAAAGACAAATGCAGTAAGCTTGTCAAAAAGCAGCTACAGTATGCCATCAGCCCCACATTAGCAAGTTACCTTGAGTGCCACAAAAACATTCAGTATTAAGTGAAGATTTCTGTAAACTAAGACACAGGACAGAAAAACCCTGGACTTCAAACTGGTTTTCATCAGGGGATAGGTGGAAGCATGTTTTCACTGCAATACGGAAGTAAAAATTTAAGCAATTTACTGTTCTCAGAGACAAGATTTTAAGCATTCATCCCATTTTCTTTGAAAGATGTTCAAGTTCCTCATTTTTACAATGAAACACCTTAAAAAGGAGGAAATGGGACCTAAAGCTGTCAAAATACTATGTGCCCAACTGTTGGAATGGCAAGCAGAAAGTCACCTCTAGTGAGCTACTGGTTTGTTTTGGGTCACAAAGCCTTAATGAAGCACAAACAGTTGAAATGTGCATGCTATGAAGGCTGAAGCACTTACTTCCAAGGCATTATTAAAACATTTGCTTCAGAAATAAGCACCTATTGCTTTTACTTAACACTGGAAAGAAAAAAGCATTATAGTTGATCAATAGAACTTAAGACAAATCAAACTGCAGGGTATGGCATACTGACTTATGGAATTTAAGTAAAATGGTTAATAAGGGTAAATCATTATCAAGGGCAACCATACTTATTTAATAAAAAGTCTGCAAAGCACAGCATTTTGCAGAATTAATAAGACTGTCTCCCCAAATGGATTTCAGATTTAAAGTGCTGCAGACCCAATCCACTAATAGCTGCAGGACTCTTTAACCCATCTGTTATTGTAGATGTTCCATAAAAGAAGAGTGAAAGCAACAGATTGTCTAAAACTATTAGTCAGTTATCCCTGAAAACTACAGTCATCTTAGTATACCTTCTATTGAAATACAACACAGTGATTTTCATGTTCCATTTACCTTAGATTTATTTGCCTTTTTCCTTTTATCAGTGCTTGCAACTTCTTTTCTCTGCACCTGTAATGCAAGAAGGTATTAAGAAAGCATGACACATCATTCTCCCTTATGTATCATTTTAACAGAGACTGATACATACCAAACTGTAAACTTCTAGATTTATTTCAAAGTCATTTGACACATTGTGCCTAGAAGGGAGAAGTAGAAAACAAGTTAAACCACAGACGGAAACAAAGAAGGCATTGTTGTTGTTGTTAAGTGTTACTCATTGCTTCTTCCCCCCTCCTGTTTCCTAGAAGTCTGCAAGGAGCAGCTAGTAATATCTAGGTTCTACTCAAAAGAAGCTTAGATTGACAATTAGTCAGTGCTACCACTCTTATTAGTAAGCCTTTGTTTGTTCCTACAGGTCAATAGGGATGTCTGAAATCTTTCACTTCTGTAATACTACTCCCTAGTGCAAGCAGCATTGCTGTTCCTAAAACCTCAAGGTTTACTGTGAGATGCTTTCTAGAACTCCAAGAATAGAAGTGAAGGAGGGATAAGGGCTAGAAAGAACACATCTGCCATTTCTCAAAATGCACTCCTTCAGTCCACATTTCCACAAAGAGAGATTGCTTTCTAAATGAATAGCCTTAAGTGAAAATCCCAGTTGTGCTGGACTTTAAAAAGTGTTTTTTTTTTTTTTGTTTTTTTTTTTTTGTTGTTGTTGTTGTTAGTTTTTATTTGTTAGTTAGAACTCACATCCTTTTAGCTAACATTTGAGAACTGAAGCTTTAGTTTTAACAATACTATTTTTGAGACACCAAAACCAAATAGCTATATAAAGTGTTAGTTGCTGCAGAAGAAACACCATCTCAGAGAGCAATTTATTCATCATTAGAGGTTCCAGCAGAGAACAATCATAGAAAAAGCAATAGACAAATTAACTGATGAATGGTGAAATAAAACTAGATTACTCTTTTGAAGAGTGCATTCTAGCTATTTCTTAAGGCTAGAAACACTCATACCACAAGGCCTCACCCTATTTGTTTAGGAAATAAAGCAGTCATATAAAAATGTTACTGAAAATATTCATATATGCTCCATCAGAGATGGAACCGGTTCCAGAAGTTTCTTTACACTTATACTTACATAATAAATGTTGTAGTAAAGGTAAGAGCATCTCCATTCAGGGAGCTGGCAGTACTTGCTAATGGAGTTGCAACTATATTTTCTGCTCCAGATCTCAGTATTATCACATAGTAGTAGCTTGCTACTTCTGTAAATATATTTCAGATTGTTTAGATAGTTTTGTTAGCAAAAGTTGTCCAAGTATCCAAAGAAATCTAAAGTACTACACTGCCATTAAACATACCTCTGTTTCATCCCTCTTCAACTTTTGTATTTAGTCGAGATTCACTTACAAACTAATTCTGAAAACAAGTTATTTTTCCTAATGTGTCCACTACTGGAATCATCTTCACAGAATTCACAAGTGCATTATGGCCTTATGCATCTCAGGCCAGACCTATACTACCCAGTACATGAGAAGAAAGAGGAAGAACTTTCAGTCAGACTCAGAAGTTATTCTTAGTTCCTTATTCCCTAGGCCTACCAGCTTAACCACACATCAGCTTTTGCCCATTCTCATAGTTTTCAGTCCTGTGAATGAGCTTGTTGTCCAGGCAATCCATTTCCCTAACTTTTCACATAAAGAAAAAAGAAAGACTACAAGAGCATATTTATCTCAGTAGCGTCAGATGACTTGAAGGTTTGGTGTTGGTGCACCAAGTTGATGCATTGCATAATGTCATGTTAAAAACAAAACAGCTTGGTTGGTCTGTTATGCAGGACCAGTCAGCTTTCAGAACAAGTGGTCTACAGTCCAGTAAGCATTAGTTTGTAGCCTTTATATCCGGCATTCTCTTCAGAGATAATGATTCATAGAGATTGTTCTGGTGCACAGTATATAGCAAATGCTGCACTTCCAAAATACAAAGTTTGATGACAAATAATTCTTAGTTGCTTGTTTAGGCAATTCAGTTGCAAGAATTACTGAAACAAACTAATTTTTTTTGTAACCACTAAAGAGATTTTTCTATAAACGCAGATGAACTCTCTCATATAACAAGAACTGTACCGTACCATGTCAGGAGGTTAGACTATGTCAGGTATTCCCATTTATGTTCTTTGCAACATGTATTTGAAGATACTAAAACCACATTTTATATTTCATAGCATAGTTAAAGAAAACAAGAAATGCTACATATGAATTCATAAGAAGTTCTGGAACAAGTATTAAATAAGAAACGTCCAGTGACTTTTACTCTCAAATTTTAGTGAGGGAAGAAGTATGACCCTGTTAGAACCCAGCTACAATCAAGTTTTATGACATCATTAAAAAAAGCACTCATTGCAGTCTTGCACATTCTTTATACAATCACTTGACAAAGAAGCTTACTAAGATCCAGAGACTATCCTGGAACAACAAAGAGATTCTTCTCAGAAAGTGGTCAAGCATTGGAATGGGTTGCCCAGGGAGGTGGTGGAATCACTATCCCTGGGTGTGTTTAAGGAAAGGGTAGACATGGTGCTTAGGGACATGGTTTAGTGGGTGACACTGGTAGTAATGTGATTGCTGGACCAGGTCATTTTGGAAGTCTTTTCCAACCCTAATGATCTTATGATTCCCAGATACTACTCTAGAACAAAAGAAAAAAATACCCACTTTTATGACTTAAATAGAGCAAGATAGTAGATGACTAATATTTATAAATTAAGTATTTTGGGGTGTTAACAGGACAAAACAAAGTATTTAGTCACTATTTCAGAGCACCACAGAAGTCAGAATTTACATAATGATATTTAGTACTAGAGTTGCATCCATGGAAAAATTCCAAGGCAGTAAGAAAGGCCTGAAACAGAAGTTTTACTTCCTTCCCAACAAGTTAGAAAAATGCATTTATGTGGTTCTTTAAGATTGGGCTGGGAAAGTCACTAAGTTTTTTGAGCATCACAAGCCATAAGAGGATGACACTAAAGAGACCAGGGAAAAAAAAAAAAAAGATATTGAAATCTTAGCCAAAAACAGACTGATTAAGTGTACTTGCTGGGTTTTCCATTGCACCCAGCATTCTGATGATCACCAAAACACAGGAGAAAAAAAAAAAGTAAACAAGAAGAATAAAACAAATCTATGTAGGGAAACTGGGGAAACAGTGAGAGAAGTTGTGTAACTTTCAGTTGTTACCTGGTTTTTGAACTGTACCACAAATAAAGTCTGCTTTTAGAGGTAGACGCATCTCTGAAATGGAAACAGATCCCCTGGATGGAGTAAACTCCAAAGATGTGGAAGCAGCTTTATTTCTTTTAAGAAGAGGTCCCTCGCTCTTTAGTTTACTTAATTCTTCCAATAAAGCAGTTCTCTTCTCAGCTGTGTAGAGAAATTAATGAATTATAGTTGTAAGAGGGGTAAGTAGTACTGAACATAAACAAGTATATTTTTTTTAAACCACAGGTATGCAAAATGCAACAGAGATGTTAATCGCCTTTCAAAAAAGTAGGAATACTTGGGACAAGAGAGATATCAGAAGTATTTTCCTGCCTACTGGAAAAATTGAGACAGAATAGGTATTCTCTTTTTCCACATGAATAGCTATAAATAGGCAAGTACAAGGTAACATCATAAATGGATTTTTCAGGATATAGTTCTTCTGAGAGTGTTCACACTCGAAAGAATCTGACTTGCATCTAAAGACCTACTTGCAAGGAGAAGTAGTCTCTCTGCTTCTGCTTCCTCTTGCGACCCTTTTCCATGTTCTTCATCAAAACAGCAATTAAGTGCTTGGCTGGCTTGATAAATCACTGTCTGCTGCATGTTAATCTCATTATTCAGCTCCTATAGTAAAATAGTGGTCAAAGTAATTAGAAAAAGCAGGTTTACAGTTATGTCAAAAGAAAATGAAACTGAATGCCTTGAGACTAACATTTTGGCTATGCTTCAGAAAAGTTACAAAGTAAACCACAAAAAAACCTTGCCGTTTGCAGTTTTACTTCTGCAAACAAATACTCCAGCTCATTTTTCTATCCCAGAGGTAATTTTAATATGGCAGTGAGTACGTATGTTATATATCCAGGATAGTCTTCCCTTTGACCACTGGCAGCAGCCGCTAAACAGAAAATCAGCAGCATACATGATGAGGCACCAGTGAAGATCAGAATATTGTCTTCTGAAAGCATGTAGCTGTGAATCCCGCCTAAGTCAGAGATGACAAAATATAATTCCCCATCCTCTTTTCAAAACAATGTATTGTTTTCTTCAGAGAAGTACTTTATAGTGTGATCCTATTAAAGCATACATTAGCTAATCAAGTTATGTTGTATGATTCCATACTATTAAGCCTTTATGCACAACAACCTAATTTAACATACTACTTGAAACAGCAAGTGTTTTGGTCATTTGCAGGTTGAATTGGGTTAAGAAATATTACATCAGTAGAAAGATTTTAAAAACATTAGATACCTGCATCTTCTTTTTGATATTGATTTGATCAGATGGCCCATTCTTTTTTGTTTCCAGTTTGGAAGTAACATCTTCTTTGCGAACAATGACTTGCTTTATTGAAGGACGTTCTACTTCTTTAAGTCTTTGAGATCTATACGCATCAACACTTTTAAAGCAGGGAACAGTGTTAAATGCGTTTTGCATACTTGCCAAGCATTTTTATACATACACACTTTTATTTATGCACCTACATACATATATCAGTTAATATTTTCCATTGTGACTAAACAATTCTAAAAATAGAAGTACTCAACTCATTTTAAATTTAAGTAACAGGTCACAGGGGTAACCTTTGGTAAAGGTTGAGAACTTTGAAAAGCTTCTTTTGTAGTTTAAGCAGCATCTTCCATTAGAAGAGTTAAAAAATACTATGTGGCATCTTAGCTCATGTACTTACAGAATCTTTTTGATTTCATTACCTATACAGGAGGTTGCGATCTTCTGACGTAGAGCTAATACTGTCTCCTGAATCTGCCCTGGGGACTTCAGTCCTTTGGAACTTAGCAGACTTCAGACTTACATCACTGACACTGCTATCCCCACTGATTGACTTACAAGGAGAAACAAAGGCCTAGGGAGATGAAGAAGTTGTAATACAAATATCTGTTCATGTTAATCATGATGCATTTCCTCTTACCTTATGTTTTATGATTACGTATATGCAGTAAGTTTAGAAGAAGCTGAATACTATTTAAGCAGATAGTTTACAAATGTTTCCTAGGATGGGGTAGGAATACTTTTTTTTTTTTTTTTTTAAAGATGTTAACAGATCAACTTCCAGCACTTTTCACCCATAGTTCTCATACTAGTGCAGTTAAATAACTAATATCTCCTCTAGCAACTGCTCCATTGAATGCATTCATACAAGTCCAGTGTGAGTAATAGATCTAAATATTAAAGTTTGATTTAGCAAAAGCTAAATCACTTGTTTAGCATAGCGTATTAGATGCTATTTTATTTCCAGAGGAAAAAAAAAGCTTCAGAAGTTTTACCTTATTATGCTTTCATTAGCAAAGTGTCATTTGACTTTAGTATTTGCCCAGGTATCACAATACACTAAAATATAGTTGTTCACAAGCAAGCATCTCTTTAAAACAAAGAAGCCCTTCCACACCTCCCAAGAGCTCTCACCTCTTGACCAACAGATTCCACTAGAGGAGTTAACAGAGACATTGATGAAATATTTAGTGACTTTTCCTGGTCATCCTCATCACTTTCACCTTCTAGGCTCATGCTCATTTCTTTCTTCAGCTTTTCTATGTCTGGACCATCCTCTTGAAGAATTTCAAAGATTTCACTTATCACTTTTGAGCTATTCATCTCATCATCCACACTCATTTCAACTTCACGTACATCATCTGAAAGGGGATGTTTAAGAAGTATTAGTAGCATCAAGACAAATAATTTCTATTTATATAATGAGACTAAAGAGTTGACAGACAAAACCAACCATTTTTTCTTTTCAAGCAAGATCAATTAAAAAGCACTATAGTCATGCAAGCAGAATCCTAAGTTTTACTTCCATCCTCATATTTACATTTTATGCAGCCCGTAAGCTGCATAATTCCCCAATGGTGATGCACAGAAGCAAGACAGAGATGCACTTGTTAGACAAGTTGCAACATTTCAACTGAAGCAAATCTGAAACTGCAGTCTCCCATAGCACACTAGTTATTGCTGTCCTTTCCCAGATGCTTAGCATCAGTTTGGGTATTTCTTGAAAACTAAGATCAAGACAAGAATTATGACAGATTTACATAAAACAAGTCAGGAAACTCATTACAAAGCATATACACGTAAGTGTCAGCAAATGTAGGGAATTCGTTTTTCAGACCTGAAAGATATTAACACTGGTGGACAAGTGAGAACAGATAGCTAAGCGCATTAATATATATTAAATCAATACAAACCATTTGGTTTCTCAACAAGTTGTTTACGATGAGAGACAGACACCGCTTTCACAGGGCTCTTCGGCTGAGTAATCTTCAGAGGACTGGAATTAGTCTCTTCACATTTAGGAGCATCTGAGAAATTCATCAAAAAAGTCAGTGAAGGTTGTCTAGCCTTTTGTTTTATATATATAAAGTATTGAGTTTTGGAAGATTGTTAATGTAGCTGACAACTTACAAAAATGCTGCTAAGTAAGTTACATTGCTGTCAAAAAGAGTATCAGAATACACATCCATGACAACCAGTGCAGCTAGACTTCTGTATGATCAGAAAATTGATAGCATGAGAAAAAATGCTGAAGCCATAGCAGAGTGCAACCACTCAAGCAAAACAGAATTACAGCAAAAAACACCACACCCAAGCCCAACCTAAAAGCAGCATATTATTCTGCATTTATAGACATGCGCTTGAGAGCCTGTTTGCCCATAAAGTGCATAATCAGCATTTAAAGAAGTTCACTGTTTTCAGAGAACTCAAGGCTCATCCACTCACTGAACATCAGATAGGATGTAAAAAGAATTGAGATGCTTGTGACATCTCCTACTAAAATAATTAATGTCGTTACAGGATACTGACAAGGGAAGAGTTTGTGTAAGTTCGGATACTCAGGTACAGTGTAAATAAAGTCTGTAACTGGCCATTCTCACCCACTGTCTAAACTTAGCATACATGAAGATGTGAAACATCAATAAACCTACTGATAAACAAAGGATGTCTGCCTTGGCAACCCTTCAAGCAGTACAGGGGTGCAGAATGCTATTGTATGAGAACATTTTTATGAGATGATTTAGACAAATCAGCTACCAAATAAGGTCATACTGAGGTCCAGTTTCACACATCAGTACTACTATCCTCTTTATCCATGTATGAACACTAAGGGCAATACTTCAGTCCAGTATTAACCACAGACATTGACAGTTCTCACCTGAAGATTCTACACTGGGAGACCTTGGTGGCCTGTCATCTGCTGATCCAGAAGCGGTGGCGTCTGAACAAGGAGGACGTTTTGGACTAGCTTGAGATGGGCTATCCTGCCAAAAATAAAAATATAGTGTGTTCAGGTGCCAGTGTTCAAAGTGACTAAAAAAGACTGCCTGAGACAAACACACTGCAGTACACGCTAGAAAAAAGAGAGGTTACCTATCCAATATCAAGAAGGATCCTATTTAAGAAAGTCAGATGAAGTAGTTCAGATGAAGTAGTAAAGATAAATTGAGTGGTTGTGTGAAGAGCTTTTAGGATGGTCTTTTTTGGGGGCGGGGAAGACATAATATTTATATATTAAAAATAAGTCCACATTTTTTACATAATATTATAAGTAGTAGCACATTAACCATCAAAAATAAGTCATTCAGCTCAAATCAGTATCACTTGTCTGATTCTATTAGAGGAAAAAATCCAATGCTTCATTTATAATCATACAATGTACTCGAGAAGCAGTCTTGTGTAGCATGGATATTTATAAAACTTAGATTTTCATCCTTTATCTACATTTGTGACTCTACCTCCATGTTCAGAACACATAAAAGTAATTCACGCATCTTTTGATGCATGCAGTTAGCACATTACCATTTTAGCTTCTGGAAGTTTTCTCTTAGAACTTTCACTTCTCTCTGTGCCCCACAGATTGCCCCTGTCAAACCGGCCACGAATACATGCAAGTTCTCGTTCACGTTCCTAAGCAAAAAAAAAGTGGATAGGTGAAAAGTTGACAGCTTTAAGATATTGAGACAATTGATATTCCTCAAGCAGGTGGAATCTTCCTCAAGCTTATGTACAAGCTACAAATGTAGCAAGTCATACCTGCTTAAGCTGAAGCGCTAAACTGGCAGTAGAGGAATTTTCATGTTGTTTGAGAAGCCTTTCCTGGATTGTCCGTGTATTTGGAGTGACAGTGGGTGTTCTGTACCCTGGTGTATTCGTAGCAGGACTGCGTGCACTATACTCTTGACAGCGTTCTCCAAAGCGTTCCAGGAAGGGCTTAATTCCTGATCCCCCTACAAGAACAATTATCTTGCTTTAAAAGAAACTCAAACAAAAATCACAACACAGTTCTACATCCCACTGAATGTTCTCAATGAAACAATTAAGATGTCTCCTTTAGAGCTCTTAGTATTACATTTTATACAAATTAAACTTGAAGTGCCAGTCACTGCTGTAACAGAACACTGAAGTTATTAAAGAAGCAAATCAGAGCAAATAGATGTCCTTCTCTAAGTTCCACATCCGATACACCAGTTTACTACTCCAACTGGTCTGCTTTTTCCAGTATTTCCTCTAAACCAACCTCATTTGCATCTTTCATCTGAACGAGCATCCCCCATAAGGGGGATACATTGTTTGAAATCCACTTCACTTTATCAAGCTTATCTTTCATTGTCAGATTATTTAGAGACATGCACTTGCTCTTCTGGCCCTCATTTCAAGGAGTTCAGGCTGCCATTCTATGTTTCTAACCCAACAGTCAAATGTAAAACTGGGAAAGATCAATTGTTCTAACACCAGTGCTTAACAATGAAAGGAAAGATACTATGCAAAATTAGAATATCTACATGGCCTTCAAGACTGGAAGTATTTACTTTTGATTTTTTCTAACATACCCATGCTCTTTCTTTTACTTCTTATCTATAGGATACTTGTTATAACCAACAATTGCAAATAAGTTTTAAATAGTCTGAACTAATGTTAGTGGCATACATTTCTACATAAATAAGAGTTGGATTGGTTTTGCTTTCAAGGGTTACTAAAAATACATGCAAAAAATACCTTTGCAAAATAGGAAAGCTGTACAGCTTCCAATTATCATAGACTTCTTCAGTACTTTACTGGAGTTATATCAGATAATGTATGTTTCCTGCTCTGTTACCGTAAGTTTTTAACTAGCATGTAGTTTTTCAACACGGGTGGTTTGAACAAGGATTCATTACAGCTGAAAAACAGCTTACCTGGTGTTGTGGGTTTATCCTTATGTTCGAGTTGCACATGTGTTCCTTTGACTGGCTCTTCTTTGGTCTGAACTGGTTGAGACAAAGTTGATTTTACAGGTTGTGTAAGTTTTTCAGTTTTCTGAGGGCTGTAGGGCTTCTCTATTAGTGGCTGTCGCACTTCAGATTCCTTAGAAGTGGGAACAGTGATGCTTGAGGATTGTGTCATAAAATTATTTGAATCCTTAACCAGAAAAATAAAAGGAGTAACATTAAAGTGTGACTGCACAATCATTCTCTGAAGATGAAAATGAAAGAAAACATTCTGCACAGCATGCTATTAAACACATTCCATCACAAATAGAAAGAACTGACAATGTTGTACAATGTTTAAAGCATCTTGATCCAGTGTTTCAAATTGTTTCAGTATTTGATTCCAGTTTTTTTTTTGCCAGCTAAGTCAGGTAGTTTCTCATGTTTCCCTAAGCAAGATAAGGCATGGCAAATTATTTGCCATTTCCTATAATTAACAATAAGCATTTGGCACTATTTCAGCAGGCTGACTGAATTTTCATGCAGCATTAATATTTAGAGTTTCAGACAGTTAACTACATGAAGTTATAGTGAAACCCCAAAAGGTTTTTTGTTACTTTATGAAACCCCTTGTGATAATCAAAAGAGCAGCAATTGATTACTTTGATACTGACATTTACAAGGCTTATACACTCAGCTTTCAGTCTCAAAAAAATAAGTCTAAGCTGTTTCAGGTCTGCTGTTAAGAAAAGAACATGTGGGATTGCAATACAGGAAAAGCTGTAAACTGACTAAGATTGTTCATGCGAAACATTTAAGTTCGTTAGCAACATTCAAATTAAACAGGTATGAGTTAACACTTGTCCCCCCAGTACCCAAATCAATTGTTAATCAGCAGTTAATCAGACACTCACCGCTATCTTTGAGTTTGCTGGTTTATTAATAGAAGCCTCAACAAGCCTTTGAGAACAGGATGCAGCTTCCTGCTTTACACTGCTACTATTGATTCTAGCAGATGCTCCACTTGTAGTGGACAATTTGGATAAACAAGTAGTGCCAGGCTGTTCTTGTGCATTGTTTTGCTTTGCAGATGGATGACTTAGGTCATCTTCCCAGGAGCCAATTGTAGCAGCAAGGTTAGCTAAACGGCCCCGTCTCCCAGTAGGAGTATTGCTCCCCAGAGCATTAGCTGTCTGCTTCGGTGGAGAAACAGGCAGGTCTTTTGACTGGAGGGGGGACAGAGGAGCGCATTCAGAGGGATCTGGAAAAGAGAACATACATTTTCTTAATAAAATATATAGAGATTATTTGCATTTTGCTCTATGTTGAGTTTATCAACAGTTAAATGCTCTGAAAGCACTAAGACTAATCAAGTTAAAGCTTATTGCAAAGCCAACACTTTTGAACCAAGCAGTTTACTAGTTTTACTTCGCTGTTGTGATGAGCTTTACGCTAGTAACAAAAAGATGTCTAAAACTCAGCTGTAGTCAGCTTCATTATTTTAGGCCTTTTCCAGTGCTGCCTACAAGAATTCTGTATGAAAACATTAACATTCTCACGCACACAAAAAAATGGTCTACTACCACACATTGTCATCTATACAAACACTGAAAGACACCAGTACTATTTACCAAGTGAAACATACCCTCGCTATCCCAGCAGCGTCGCTGTTCTGCCAGTTTCTGCATACGTGTTTTGACTGAAAGGGCTGCAGAAGTTTCTGACTTGGTGTTTGTTTTTCCTTTCTCAAGAGGCTGAACCAATGAAGCTCTGTTAGATGCAGTTACGTGTGACTCTGAAGTCACCTCAGGAGAACGATGGCTTGTGGAATTTGAAGGAACAGGCTGAACATTCTCTGTACTGGAAGCTTGAGTCTCCATATTGCCTGAGCAGAGCCTCTTTGTTGGTGACAGTTTTGTAATAGGTTTCGCTGTATAGGTGAAAGTGCAAATTAGTATTCAAATAATCAAAACATTCTCAGAGACTGTACAAAACTGCAATGCAAACAAAGTTAAGATGAATAATCTAATAAGCCTTTCAAAATCTGGCATGATCTTCAGCATTATATGATAATTAGTAAGCTATTTCAAAATAATTTAGAGCAGCAGCTTTCAGGTTAAGCTAAGCATTAGCCATATTCCCTCAGGTAACTGCATCCATTGCTGTTTACTTTACAATAACCACTGAAGGGTTTTCACTTGCCATCAAAACAAAATGAGACTAGCATCAAGAGACATCCTACAAAAAGCTTTATAAAGATTACCTTCTTCACCAGGAAAAGATGCCTGGTTACCAGTTTCTAGCAGGGGCTCTCTGACCCTCTTGGTCTGTACTGTAGGTCTCGCTCCCATGTTGGGCCGCTCAGCCATTTTCTTCTGCAGGTTCTCTCGCCTTGCCCGGGTTCGTTCAAGCAGTTTCTGAGTCAGTAAATCACGTTGCTATAAGTTCCAGTGTTTTTACTGGTAACAGTTCAAACTAAAAATATTTGAATTTTTACTGTCATAAGCATATACCAAGATCCACAACACCAGAAATGTATAATAATTACACTAAGACAGATATGGCTCTCAGCTGCTGATAATTGATCCACTGTACTACAATGCTACAGAAACATTTAAAATTTGATTTCCTGATTAGCTATCCCTACCTCCTCCTGAAGACAGAAGGAAACAAACATGTTCTCTACACTGTCATCTATATGTTTTTTCCAGCTTCCTCCTGTTCCTCACTGCAATAGACCCTGATCTCCACACTTCTATGTCACCATTGCAACACACACAGCTTCTTCTATTTTCAGGAAGTTAAATAAGAGCTCACACTGCAGCAAATTCCAAGCTACCTTCTTTCTATCTGGCTGGCCAGTTCATGTTTGTAGGTTATCTGAAGGGTTTTGGCCTACCAAACAGATACCAGGCTCCAACACTTTCTTCATTGATTTGGGTCTTATCACCTAGCCACACAATTTCATGAAAACTGCTGAAAGTTTGAGACATCTACTGTTAAATTATAAACACATGCAGCTACCCAATAGATTCCAAGTTCCAGTTATTAAATCAATGAGTGTCTCCCATTAGCTTGCTTCTAAAAGAAAATCAAGCTAGAGTGGCAAGCAATGGCAAAAATGGAGAAAAGAGGCTTCTATAGACCCTGAAGTAATCAGAAACATTAGATAGTAATTTCATTTTTTCACTTAAAAATAAGAGGTTGTTAAAATACAGGAAAAAAGTGGCTATTGCACCATCTGAATCAAAAGTGAACTTCTTTTTAAGAAATGGTTAATGTCATAGCTGTATGTATAAACGTACAGGAGATTTATCACAGTCCATTTTATGCAGGAAAACTTGCAACGAGGTGTCAAACTTTAAGAAGTTCTTTCATTCAATACCTTTTGGAACTTCACATAGTATAATCATATACCATAGGAAATAGTTGTTTCTATGGATGTTCTTCTACACTAGCAGAAAGTAATTCCTTATAGCATCCAAGTTTGAAAAAGTATTTTTTTTATACTGCATTCATAAATCAAGGTAACTGTTTGATCACATTTAAATAATGCTTAGTTACTACTTTGATCTAGGTTTCAATGTACTTTGAGACAAGAAACTGTGCAGTCAAACCAATGGCCTTTAAAGGGAAGCATATAAACTGCACTTGTTCGGTGGCACATAAATTATTGTACGAACTGTGCCAGCCATTATGTGTCCTGTCACATAGCAATTAAATACACATTTCACATTTTTAACTGTCTAAGACTGAAGTCTTACACAATGTTTTATTGTAGGGCTACACAGGACAAACGGAACATCAATCTCAACAGTTTTCTGAGAAAGCCTCTTTCCTAGCTTCCAAAGAAGGTGGGGAAATTTTTTAAATAGAAACAGAAACAAAATACTAGGACTGCCGTCAGTACAAGTTGCATGCAGTTGTGTCCACAGCCAGTTTTCTTACTCCAAGCCCCAAAAGGCAGAGCTACAAAGCATTCAAATGATACACACAAATAAAACATAGGCTGTACAAATTAACAGTGCTTCTTGCACAAATCTGAGTACATCTTTCAAAACAATGTTTCTACAGTTCTATTCAAACACAGTTGCATTCCTTTCTTTTGGTAGTTGAGTAAAATGGAGTTTCAGTTGCTACAATGCAGATGTCATTTCACAGGAATGCACGCCTCTGTTGTTGATCTCCAAATCCCATTGGCTTTTTCCACCTCAAATTTTCCATGCAACTGCCGTAATTCAAACTCTGCTATTACACATGATGAGTAAGCCAGCTACCAGAACTTAAGACTTACTTTTCAAGTTCATAGTCAAGGAATTTACTACCAGTACATTCTCTGTGTGTTCTGATGACAGCCAACGTTTCAGAGTAGGACATACCTATTTCTTTTTATCTAGGAATTTGAAAGCTATTACATCATACTTAGAGGATTCACGGTTTGCATTGCAAAGGCACCTTCTAAAAATCAGAAAACATCTTCCCACTTTAAATGCTGACAATCTTGCCTTTGAAGAAAAAAGAACGTGTGTTAAGGTACATCTAAGAACTGTATTTAGCAGTCTCAGAGAAGACAGAGGCCCCTGTGTGACTACAAGAGTGTGCTGCAACTACTCTGGCTTTGCTAGCAAAATGCAGCAAAGGGAGCAAGCTTATCCATGGCACAGAAGGAAAAGCTACACTCAGACTTCACATATGCAAACCTTTCCTCGAGCAACTGCATCACTTTTTTCTCTTTAGTCATCCAGCATTCGTTCTACCAAATTAAGACCTTTGTGCAAGAAAGTGAATTGTACAATCAACTACCAACTGAACGTCATAAATGATGTATTTATTGTGATTCTGAAAAAAATCCACCATCTCCTCAGTGTTCCATATGAACAGTTCGGCTGACACCCAGCAGGTTATTAGATTTGGCTCGTAAGATTAATCAAAATAAACATTACTTTAGAACTGTCTGGTTCAAAAGCATTGCACTGTATCTTGCAGAAAGATTTAAGCTTAAAGTGATTGAGACTAACAAGTTTGTTTGGTTTTTAACTGTAAGGTCAAGTGACTGAAAATTGAATTAACAGCATGCATATTTTGGCCAGTTAAGGGTTGAACTACACTGCTTTACATAAGCACCACTTACAATGCCTCACAAGCTCACTGCAAACAAAAGAATAAAGTTATGTGCATACAAAAATTATCCGAAATTAGTTAAGCTAAGAAAGGTCATATTTTAAAATAATCAGGACAGGTACTTTATAGTAGATGTCAATAAAGTTTCCTTTGCAGAAAAGCTTTCTGAGGAATGTTAGCAAACTTGGATTCAGATATGTTAATATTGGTCAGATTTTTATATAACAGGGGAATGTCCTCCACAGCACAGATGTTCTTGACAAGGCAACACCTTAGGTATTCGGCGATGCTAGCAAACATTTGAATGAAGTTTACACTAAGGAGTGGCCTCTGTGTCTACACAGAGGGTGTGCCAAGGTTGGAATATTTCCCAGCATGCAAAACCATTTCAAATCTGATTCAGTATTCTGGAATTACCGTTTTATTTAAGACTAGCCTTATCATGTCACTCACTTCCTAGTAAGGGAGTAGTTTGTAGACGTTTATGATTGGCAAACCTTACAAGGAGGTGGCATAAACCTGCCTTGGCATGACAGATCAGTACCTTACTTTGAGTTTCTTTAAGTCAAGTCTGTACAGTCCTCCTTTATAGACACTTGATTTACTATAGGCATGCCAATTTGATGTGTAGATGGTTTTCAAGAGGAGGAAAGACTATTTCACCAACATAGTTGAGCTTTTTTTAATAATTCAGTTTTTTAAATTAATTTAGGTTTTGATTAAACAGTCTACGGACTCAAGGCCAATCATTTTCCCTATGGCATTTCTTAGAGTTGTTACAAGACAGCTCCGTGGCTTTATATGTGCCTGACAAGACCACAGCACAGCACAGAATCCTTCAGAAGCCCCAACCCTCACACAGACTCAAGGCAGCCAACCCCAGTCACCCCATAACACAAACACACATCCCAAACGCACTACAACAGCTAATTTTGTTTTCCTTATTTAAAAAAAAAAAAAAAAAAAAAAAAAAAAAGAGGAAGCGCGCCTGCAAATTGAAGCTCCCCATCACAAGAGGCAACGGAGAAAAGACAGGACGGGTTTCTAACGAGACGCCGGCTGTTTTGGGAAGGCCGGAAGAAAAGTAGCCGCCGAAGGTCCAAGCTATGCCGGCAGCCATCTCCCCGGCCTGGATGCGCCGCTCCCCCCACCGCCCCCTGGGCGCACCTCAGTAAAGGGGTCCATCGCAGCCGCCTCAGGGTGCCTCAGGCCGTCCCAACCGCTCGCCGTTTGAATTTCAGCGCACTCCCCGCCTGCGCATGCGCCCGCCCGCTCCTCCCCTAGCGGGCGGGGAGTGGCAGGAGCGCTGTCCAATCAGCACGCGGCCTGCCCTGCTCTCCCGCCCCTCCCTTGCGTGATGTGGCTTGGTCCGGCCGCCATGTTAGCCTTCCCCACCCTCCCTGGTAGCTTCCCTACCGCCTGCTCCTGTCTCAGCTCAGAATAAAGAAAACCTGTATTTCTGTGAAATAAAAAACAGGGTGTTGCCCCCTTGCCGGCGCGTAGAGCGGTGGTGCCGGATGAGCCCCCACAGCTTGCTGGCGGTGCTCGGTAGCAGTGCCGTGGTGCCTTCCTGTCCCGAGGTTTTTGTTTTTATAGGTGGCGTTGGCAAAAAAAAACATGGCACTACATATGTGAACTGGGGAGACGTACAACCCAGTGCAGCTGGAAAAGCTGTAGCTCCTCACAGCTCTGACATTTGTCTTTCTGTTGCAGCCCATCACCAAACCTAACCCAACAGCTCCTCGTTCTGCTGGCCTCTTTATTTCCTAACCCCTTTCCTGAGAACGCCAGTGTTCAGGCACTGTATTGGCAGAGGCTTGTCTGGTGTTGAGATCCAGCCCTTGGCACAATCTCACGTGCCATCTCAACTACAGCTTGGTTCTTGTCACCAGTATTCACCCCAGCAGGCTGCTCTAGGCCTGACTGCGCAAGTGACTAAAACCTGTCTAATTTCCAGCTTATTCATTACATATTTGCACTCCTTCATGCCTTTGTGCTCATTATTGTTCATGACTGCATGAATACCCTTCTTCCTTAGCGTTGTGCTGCTGGCCTCTTGGATTACATATAGGCAGCAGTCATTTCCTCTTCCAACCTTTGTTTTCCTGGATAAACCACACCCTTTTAATTGTTGCTTGTTATAAAATCTCTCCAGTGCCTTGCTTGCAAGCATCATCATGGATCATTGGAATCAACATGCAGCAGAATCTAAAATTACAACTATGAATAACCTCCAAAGAGATCTTCGAGATTGGACATCCTGGCCAGCAAAAGTCCTTGCATTGCTCTCAGATGCATGAGGGTTGGAGCAGTCCGAGGTCCGGGCTCAGAACTTGCCAGGCTGCCAGGGAATTAAACAGAGAACCATTATGAGACTCATTCATAATCTCTGAACCAGCCTTTAAGGTGATAAAAAGGGAGAGGCATCATTTCCCTCAAGAGGGACTAGTTGAAGCTATCACTGGGAAACAATAGAAACATTCCTTTAATGGATCAATAAAAAATCAGTGCAAGCAAATACCAGAAGGCAAAGTAGCCAATATGGAGTTCAAAGCACTGGACTGAAAATAAAGAGAGAGAATTACCACTAAGTCTTTTCTCTCTCCTACCATCCAAAAAGAAGAAAAGTCATGCACAATTTGAACCCTTTTTCATTTTTTACAAAACAGAATTGATGCAATTTAAACTTTTTTTTTTTTTTTTTTTTTTTTTTTTTTTTTTTTTTTTTGCTTTTATATAGAGCAGTTCCCACTGTCATTGGTGCATTTCCAAACGTGTTTCAATCCACTTATGTAATTGTTCAAATGTCAGGACACGGTGCATGATGCTCTGCCTCAGGGCCTTATCCAGACAGCCAAAATAGCATGAGCTGTACTGTCAGTGTGCATAACAATCTCATCTGCTATGTAATACTGTAAAGAAGGAAATAAACATTTTATTCTGTAAAAGAAATTTCCCATAAAAATTATTTCTATGAAGTTTATTCTGAAAAATAAAATCAAGATTCTTAGGAGTGCATAACTGCTTACAAGGTTAATGCAACATGCATGTGACAAATTTCCTTTCCTTTTGATCTCTACAGAGGCAATAATTACTTCATCACTTTGATCTAGACCCAGGGGGGCTCTGCTAGATGTAAATAAGAATAGTAACTTTCTCTGTTTATCAAAGGGTTACATCTGTCTTCCAGAAGAAACAGACAGTAAATATAATATTGTTATGCTGCTCAAGACAGCCAAGGAAGGACACTGGTCTTTCTTGGGACTGGTGCCATGGAGTGGCTATGAGGTCCATTGTCTGCAGAACAGTGGGGGGCAAGGCCTGTAGCAATGAAATTTCTAATTGGGGTTATTTTCTTCCTAAGAATGAAATAGAACTAGCAAGTTATGGAAAAAATCAAGGGAGGTTTTGTAATCTGAAGGCATAAAGAAAGAGGGAGAGAAAGAAATAAATGCCATGTTGAAACCAGCAGGACAATGGGCCAGCTCTGCCTACTAAACAGCTTTCTATTTTATGCAAGCCTTTTGCATTCAAAAACTATGAATCATGCCCTTCACTGTCTCCTCACCCCATGTGATATGGTTTAAGATTTCATCTTGCCAGGGGTAGCTAATGAAGAATAATCTCTTCTGTAATGATAAATAACATACTGCAAAACACTTGCGGAGCGCTTTTTGCTGACTTGCAGTTTTCATGGGAACTGAGAACATGGGCACCAAAACCAGATATTTGTCATTTAACGTGGCAAGAAAAACATTTTTGCTTTCCCAATTTTTCCCTTCAAATTTTTTAAAGCATAGTGACTCTTTTCAGGAGTCTCTCATCTTTCAGAGGGTTATAGGGGTTTGTATTAGCCCTTTTCAGAGTATTTTTTAACTAACAAGGAGAACGCTAGCCAAAGATTTTGTAGGTCTGGCTTCCTTACAGTACCAATGCAATCACACATGTAAAATATTGAAGACCAAAATGATGATCCCAGTGTAGTCCACTGTATAGTTCTGTATAGCTCTGTTCTATAATCCTCAGAGAATATTTCCTAAAACTTTATTTCTGCTGAGAAATGGAGTTCATGATTCTGAGAGTAATAACCCACATTTTTTGCACAGAAAAATCTCAGTAGTTATGTCATTCAAAGAAAAAATACTACTTCCAACCTGTAAAAATCATTTCCTTTTCACAGCTAAATGATTCAGAGTGAATGTTGATGTTCACATATCTTGCCCTTGCAAACAAATTTGATTCTACTGCATGGCAGTGCAGTACGTTATAATACAGTGTGTAGTACTATTCCTTGTAGTTTAGATTTACACACAAAAAGCATTTTAATAGAAAATTCACTCTTCAAACAGTAGTATAGGCATGTCACTGAGAGTTTACAGACTCTGGTACCATCAGCTAAAACTCTTTGCATCTTCCTTTGAGGTATTTGTACACATTGACAGGATACCCCTTGAGCCTTCTCTTTTCCAGGCTGAACAGTCACAGCTCTCTAAGGAGAAGTGCTTCTCATTAAATATGAGAAGTGCTGGCATATTTGGCCTGGGAAAAGGTAATTCCACCACCAAACAACAAATAGCAGGGTTGGCCCATAGTGTGGCAAAACACAGTGGTTTATTAAATGAATAGAATAATTTATGGTGGCCAGCACTGAAGATCGGTTCTCTGCCAAGCCAAAGGTGATTATACTGCTTTTGTCAGCTCATATGATAATCCCACATGCAAGTTAGTCTGGTATTATCCAGTAAAGGAATATGGTTATGTCAGGAACAACACGTTTGGTGATTAAGTAACTCAGTGCAGCTGCAGGCATGATGTGGATTTAAATTAGGGTTCTCAGAGCATATGTCTGTCTTCCAGTAGCCCTAGGAGGAGATTTATAATCAACTCAACCAGACTAAGAGAACAGAAGACCGCATAGCCATTACAACATAACTTTCATCTGGGTCTGTGCTTTATCATGCCAAAAGGGCTCATTCATTAACCTGCCTTGGTAAGCATAGCTGGGGGTAAAACCCTTAAACTGCACATTTGCTGAGGGAATATATGTTAACTTTTCAAAACATACAGAATGATTTTCAAACAGCATGTATTTTATTTATTCCCTCACTTGTCCTTTGCAAAATATGGGGGAGTCCTCAAGAAAACACCAGCTTACAGAAGATACCATTTATATTAGAGGTTGGAGAAGCACACTGTTATTTATATTCCACAATAAATTACCATTTCATGACATTGATGGATTAGCGTTACTGTTGTTAGAGATCATACGCACCATCTTACACTAGCAGCAACTGAGGGAAAATCACAGCTACTGATTCTGGAGGGGCAAATGAAAATATTATGGGGAGTAAAGAAAAAAAAAAAAAAGAAGATAGAGAGAAGAATGGCAGATAGCAAGGCAAGACAACAACAATAGAAGGAAAAGACAGAAAAGAAAAATAAATGAAAATGGAAAAAATAGTGAAACAAGTAATGAGACAAACCTCATATTTCAATAACAACAGGAGATAGTTGTCAAGTGGTCTCAATTTCAGAAAAAAGCAAACAAGCAAACAAACAACAACAACAACAACAACAACAAAAACTCTGGCTAGTTGAACTCCGCATTTTTACAAGTCTGTGGGAATTAAGGAACATTTGTCTTGTACTCTGAAGAAATTCATTATGTTCACAATTTTCTTAGTATAATATTGTATTTGTATCAATAAATCACTGAATGTTTCTGAGGACCTTTTGTTTAGGTCTCCTGATCTCAATTTACACAGAAGATGGAGAATTACAAATACTTCCTTCTTTTGTGTCTCAATTATAAAATACCTTCTCTTCTTTCTCTACCCATACAGTACAAGTGTACAATTTGCTGACATAAAAACTCTGAAACAGAGCAAAGGGCCTGAGAGTACTTAAGTGCCATTATGTTAATTTAGACCATTATGTTAATTTACAGTACCCAAGGATTTGCTTGCAACTCTGTAGCATAATGTAAACAGAATAATTGCATTATCACATCTGCAATCTCACCAACCAAAACAGTATAAAATTTTATAATCCTGAAAGAACTTTCTGAAAGATAGAAAAAAAAAGGGGGGGATAATTCTTGAAAAAAACCTTTTTTTTTTTTTTTTTTTTTTTTTTTAACACACACAAAAAAGTGTTTCATCAGCTCTAATCCCTTTTTTGAAGACTCAATATGCTGTAAGTTCAGCAGATGATACTTTTCTGACCTCTATATTCTTGGCATCTTATCCTTGTAGTTTAAATAAATAAATTATAAGACACAAATAAAATGCACCATGAGTAATGGTATACTTGGCATCAGGAAGCCCAAGGACAGTACCTACAAAATTACCTTGATGTTAATAAAATGAAAGTAGGTGCTCCAAGTGTGGTGCATGGCCCATATGCTTTGCTAAACAAAGAAACACCTAAGGGTATGAAATGGGTTTTACATGAGTTCACGACTACCTTTTGCTCTTTGCTTTTCGTCTCATTCTTTTGAAAATAAATCCATACAATGACATGAAATCTGTGCAGTAGTAACATGTCTACACTAGAGGGTGTTACTTGTAAAGGATTTTAGGATGCATTTTGCTTTGGAAATGTGTTTTTCTCTGTTTGGGGAGAGGAAGAAAAGCACACCTGAAATAAATAGCAGCTGAAGCTACAGAGAGAAATTCTACTGAAATCTGAACAAACACAACTAAAATATAATGGTGATGATATTTATTTTCCCCACAGCTACCCATGAGGGACACTGGTAGTAGAGTCATCTCTGCTACAGTAGAAACTACATATATAGTTACACAGAGACTCTGTTAGAGATGAGTAAATATACCTGATATTTCAATCTGCTTCATTCAGAAATCAATTTTAACCTGGAAGAGAATCTAACTAAAGGAATATGAAAAGAGTCACAGTGACTCTTGGCACTCAGCTCTCTTTCCTGCGTGGAGCGGCCTGCCAACCATTTACAAGTGGCTCTGTATGGGCAGCTTGTCTTCTAAACATCTAATCCAAAAATTTCTTTTGAACTCAGCGAATCTGTAAAAAGGCAAGATGATATGTGCCCTCCTCTGCCCCCCACCTCAGAGACCTTGGAGTGCACACTCTGTGACTACAATAATGCCACGATAAAGTGATACTGAGGGAACCTCCAAAAACAGAAATGAAATGGAAGAGAAAAAAAGTCTCTTTGTTAACTTTGTCTTGGCTTATGCTTCTCCTGGGCTCCAACACTAAATGCTTCCATCAGCTGAATGACCAGGTACAGCTTTAAAGGGATTCTTCACCATGCAGAAAATAACTCAAAACTGAGTTATGGGAAAAGAAGCAACATTGCTACAAACCATGGAGGAACCTGCAGAGTAAAGCTGGGAAGCAGTGCCAGGCATTTCCAGGGGTGAGGAAACTGGAAAAAGAAAGCGGGATTACACATTGGGTTCTGCCCCTCATTGAGCCCCATGCTTTTCCTTGAAAACAGGACAAACCAGAAGACCACCTTCTGCAGGACAAACAAAACTCATTCTGCTCTACAGATCCTGTCCTACGTGAGAGGATTTGGAGGTCCCATGCAATGAAGGGCTTTGCTGAAGAAGTATGTCCTTGCACTTTCCCCACCTGCTGGGTCTTTGACTACTGTAGTCAACTGCAAAGGGATCCCCTCCCCTCCACAGTATGGGCTCTAGCTCTAGGAGAGCACTGACCGCCATTTTGCCAAGTATGATACAATCTCATCTATTAGTGCACAAATTACATCTTGCAAAATGCTGCTAAGAGTGTTTTGTGTTTCTTGGATATCCCCTTTTCATTTTCTAACTCTGCTAGTCAGCCTGGACCAGCAAAAAATGGAAGATCAAGCAGACAGTCTGGAAGAGGAGGTATGGAAATGAACGGCAATGGGGAGAACATTGTGCTTTTCTCACATTGGTTAAGAAATAAGCGAAGTCCCCACCTGACCAGACAAAATTTTCTATGCAAACATTCATGTTTCAATTGAAATTATCTTAGCACTGCAGAAGAGTTGGCAGACATAAAGTCCCAAAGACAAAGTATGAACATTTTGAAAATTCTCACAATTTGGGTCAGATTTTGCCAGCCCCTGTGCTGCCACCCTGGTGTCTGTGTGGCCACAGCAAAGTACCCCTGAATCATCCAGGGGTACCATCCTGCCCTTCTCAGAAGGACCCTGGCAGTGACACGGCACTACTGCGAAATTGGATAGACGGTTTGAGGAGGATAGGTGCGGGGAGGTGTCTTGGGCCACCAGCTGTGTTGTAAGCGATGCATGCCTGGCTGTGACTGATACATTTATATAACCAATGTCTCTGCCATAGGAAAGGAAGAAGCCCCTTCCTTCCTAATAGGCTTTTGTGAGCGTACAAAGCTGAGCACATTTTTCCAGGAAATGACTTCTAGAAATCCACCTTCTTAATTGACTGAGCTAATTTCATTTTAAAGGCTTATATGCAATAAATACTTCTGATTATTTTTTCCCCTGTATTGATAAAGGATAATGATTAGTTACATTTTGAGGTTCACATCATGTGGATTTTATTCTTCTTTCATTTCTGTGAATGTTACTGAAAGTTTTGCCTGCATTTTGTTCATTGTCAGGCTGGGTTTATGGTATTGAGCCTGCTTGGTATAGAGCAAGAAGAAATTCTGCGGATAAATCAATCCAAATACCGGAGCTTAACAAGCTGTACTCTGCAAGGCATCTTTAAATAGCAGTCCCATTGAATAGTAATGTTTGTATGAGTAATGCTCTACAAGCGTGTGCTGCCTTCAGTGTGTACTTGAGGCGTGGGATGCAGCTGGAATCAGACAGCAATGTCAGACATTTCAGAAGGAGTTTCTAGAAAGAGTGTAACTGGGAGGGTGCTCAACTGGAGTCACTTGGTCAAAGAAATTGCTTGGTCAGAAGATATGCAGCCAGCTAAGTCATTAAGTCATGGAGGAGAGGCTAACCTTGCCACTCCAATGGCTCCGAAGCTGTGCCAAATTATGCAAAGTTATTTAAGTACTGTCACTCTCAACTTACCTACTTCCTCTGTCAGCACAGAGAAGTGAAAGGAAGATGGAATGAATGTGAGAGAGGAACAAAATAAAGCAGACATTAAAATACGTTTGTGTATATTCATATATATATATATTTAAAAGCCCAATGCACATATAAGCATACATATTTATATATGTGTGTGTGCTTGAACTTTGCAGTGTTAGCTTTTGGCAAGTTTAGAGATGAATAAAATGTATCACTGCTCTTCTGGGCTCTATATGCTGCAGAGATTACTGATGCTAATATTCTTTCAAAGATACTCTTCTATGTACTAGACATTACAGAATTGCTGGGCAGGTACATATGAAATAATTAGCTCTGTAAATAATGGCATTCTGAAGTTGAGCTTAAAATACAAGATGTACATGTCCTCTTCAATTCTGTCTCTAACAACAGGCAACTGATATCCAGATACAGATTTTATTCATGTTGTGGAACTGTATTGTATTAGATGTACTCCACAGTGTGGCTCTTGTCAAAACCCTATTGTTTGTCCCCATATCATCTCACCTTGTTGCAGTGCCATCTGTGCCAGCCGTGCTGCCAGCTTCCATCCCGACAGACTTTCAAATTCAGATGCCTTTGAGGTCAGAACTCTTACAAGTATATTAAATACATGCATGTATATATATCATTTTTGTCATACTGAGATACCTAGCAATTTTTATCTATTTATTTTTTTACTGAGCTTTCTATGTGATGCTTTTAATCACCAAACGTGATGAAGCTTGCTCTGAGTCAAAGCAGCATATGGGGGCAGCTGGCCTTTTAACATTTCTCCTCTGTGCCTTCTCCTGCTGCTTTTGTCATCCTTGTAGCATGACCTAACAAAACCTTCAAGCCAACCTGCAAAGCAAAAAAGCTAACAGGGGAAAAAAATGCTGGAGGCAGTAGATTCAGGGTTGACTGAATGCCAAAGCACTCGGTGAAAAAGGACTTCAACACAAGGGAGAAGTGGGCAGGAGAGAGGAAACAAGAAGAGGAGGCAAGCTCTAGAGGGAGTAAGGAGAGGGAATATAAGCATATAACACACTTATCAAAAGCTGGAGCTACTGGTTTCATTGGTATGGCTTCCAAGCATAAGTAAAGTATAATCTCTAAAATAAGAATTTAGAGCCTAAACACCAAAACTGACTGGGGAATTATGGTAAAGTGGTATATTGACTTTACATTATAGTAGCTATCTACCCTTTCTTTATCTGCTTTGCTGATTATTTCCACTGCTTGAACTGGTTCATTAATGAATTTTTTTTTTTTTCCTGTAATTCTCATATATCACAAACAAACTGTAACTAAATAGTGATAGCTTTGTCTAGCTACATTTAAAACTGTTTAGTCAGTTCCTGCAAGATTTGGAGACAAGCCTGTGGGTTCCAGATACAACAGAGCTAGCAAAGAGGTTTTTTTAGGTTAAACTTGGACACGTTAACAGAGTGTGTATCTCTGCTGTTCCTAAAAGAATTTAAGTTAAAAAAGGCATCCAGTCTGATAGCTAGGTATAGCTGTGCTTCAGTACTAGCTCTTGCATTAGGCTCTGAGAAAAAAATACACCTCAGTCTTGTCATAGTTGGTCTTAAGAGTCTCTCTCTTTGGTCTCTCCCTTTGTACTAGGCAGTACTAGATCAAATGAAAACACATGCTTTAAAGGTTTTATTATTTTTTTTATTATTTTATTTTTTTTTCGTAATATCCTATACTATAACTATCAGACCAGCACTCTATGGGGCTAGACCAGCCACACAGTTTTATGGTTGCCTCTGTGTAGGTTGCTCTAAGAAGGATTTGTGAAGTTCAATACATCACAAAGTATTGTGACAGAGACAGGGGCTCAGAGCAGCATCAATGAGAGCTGTGGACTCTCCCCCCCTGCTTGTGGTGGCACAAACAGGTCCCATACGTTGCAGGATGCTGTTACGGAGGGATGTGTGTGTGCACTGTGTTGTGGGTGTGAATGTACTGACAGGTGGGGAAGGCAGCAGACATTTTGAGCTACTCAACCAAAGCAGTGTGCTGCCTCGCAGCTTTCCCCACCTGACAGATCATTCACGTAAGATATGTTGAGCACTGTTATGCCTGTAAGTTCCTTTCTATTAAATTACTTTCTCCATTAAGTGCTGACCATTTAGAAAAGTGAAATGCATTAACACACTAAAATATATTCCAGTACAGTCTGACTGTGGTAATGCCCCTTAGGCTTGTGGGCAGGGTGTGAAGCCCTCCTCCACACCTTCATGAATCAGTTACACAACTGTAATCACCAAGGTGCAGTAACTTACTCCTATCAGATGTTTAATAGGTATTTTAAAATGCATGCAGAGTATGCTTCAAGGAGCGGGAGATTTCACGAGTACAGCAACAGTAGGATGCAATGCAAAGCCCATCTGCTGCTTTACATTCCAGCAATTGCTCACCAAATTATGAAAACCTTCCTGATTACCAAAATAAGGCATTGCCCCACACTTTCACCCCATTTTCCTCAGCAAGTGATGGCAGCGCTGGGGTGCACTCTCCCAGGACAGCACGTCCCAGGCGTGAGGGCGCTTGTCCCCTGTACCCCATGGTTGCTAGGCTGATAATTATCAATTATTATCAATTAACAGCAACGAGGATCATTGCTAATTGTCAATGTAGCACAAGGCGATGGCTCAGTTCAGTGCAAGGTGTGCCCGCAGGGCTGCCGCAAATCGCAGACACAAGAAATTGGGGGTGTTGAGGCCTGATGAGACACCCCCCCCCCCCGCACTACAATTCACAGCGTGCACTTCGCTCCTCCAGCATCGGCCTCCGCAGGGTTCGGACGACGCGCAGCATGCTGGGACTTGTAGTCAGCAGCGGAGGGTGGGCGCTCGGCGTGGGCGGCTCTTGCGGGGCGGTGGCGAGGCGACGAGGACGGGGACGAGGACGGGGCCTAGGTTGATCCCCCGGGGGCTGCCCGGCTCCTCCCGGCCCGGCACCATGCTGGAGTCTATCCGTGTGACCGGTGAGTACCGCCCTGGCGGGGCCGTGGTGGTGGCATCTGAGGGGCCCCATTCGGAGCCGATTGCACGAGGTGCAGTTTCAGGGTGTGTTTCCGGGTGAAAACCTGCACCCCGGGAGCTTGTACTTTTTAATTTCTTATTTATTTATTTATTTTTTATAAGGTAAGAAGAGTGCATCTTGAATACAACTGCCATTTTAAAGGAGGAAAATCAAACTGCACAGCCTGAAGGCGTGCCAGCACATCATTGGGCAGGCAACTTTGCTCGTCCCTGAAATTACCCCTTGGGTCTGGAGCTCAGATTTAAACTGCTCAGAGTTAATCCTCAAGGACATATGCTTTGTTACAGGAGGAAAGCAAAGAGGTGGATTTTTTTTTTTTTTTTTGGAAAATAATAGTAATAATAAAAAAAAGGTCTTAGGTGGCACTTCAACATTCCCAGCATTGTACAGGCACTGTTTATTAAATGTCTTGGTGTGAAAGCATTAGACAGCTCAGCACCAGTCTTTTTTTCCAGGAGCTGACTGACTGGCCATATAGCTAAATAATTTCTAGGTATTATAGGCAGAGCTTCCAGTGCTGTCAAGTACAAGTTGCCTGACTCTTTCTCCTCAGACTGGTGAGTGTTTGTAAACCTTAAAGACATTTATAATGGTAATAAGAATCTGACCAAATTTTGGTCAGATTCTGTTACTCCACAAACAAGCCTGTAGTATTTGAAAGTAAGTGGGACATTATAGATTCATGCATAACCCTCTGCATAGCCTGTGTGTTGCAGAATATGCTTTCTGCAGCCTTCTGCACCCCCAAACCATGCAGTGTAGAGCTAATGAACTAAGTATAGGTTTTTAATCTATTCACATTACCTGGATACTGAAGATAAATGTATCTGTAACGTAATTTAAGAATTGCAAAATATATCAAAGGAGAAATCTTACTTGTCATATTCTTATATTTTGTTCTCATCTTTCAGTTTGAGACTTTGCTATTTTCCTATTATTTGTAGGTGGACCACAAATTATTTGCATTTCTATAAATTTGAAAATCCAAGTTGAGCTATTGGAAGTGTTTTCTCATTTGGGGCAAAAATAAATGCAAACATACTCTAAAATGGTAATGCTGAATGGAAAAACTAAAGCAGTGTTTTAGATGATTACATTCCAAGGATAAGCACACATCTCCAAGAACATCTCTGCTATATGCTGTAAGAAGTGTACTTGCAGTTTGGAAATGATTTGTCTGTTATGCATATATAACCTGAGTGAGAGCTGCTAAAAAACCACATGAGCTCCCTAGGTTTTTAGAGCACAGCTAGCTGGGCAGATGGAGACCTGTGCCCACAAAGGTCATTAATCACCTCATGCCACTTATGGAGCAAGTATTTTTGAATCCATTTGGATAGTAACAACCCAGTAGCCTAGGCAAAGATTTTTTTTTTTTCTAAAATGCTATCCAAAATCTGGAAAAAATCTTACATGGGATTCTTATTACACATATTATCAACATAATAAAGTATGAGTTCAACACATCAAATGGAAACCAATTATATAACTTAGTTTCTGAATGTCATAAAATTTGACATTTTTTTTCTAACAGCCTCTGACAAGATTAGGCAGTGTGTGATGCCACAAGATCCAAAACTAGTGATGTATTTAATTAGCACAGAATTAAGATGAGATCTGTGGATCCCACACACCCTCTGTTAGCAGATTTGGGGTATGTCCCTTCTCCAGTACCCCTGTGCCACTGGAATAGCTGCACATACACAGATGAAGGTGCACAGGGGTAAAATTCCATCTAGTGACAACAAAATCACAGTTCTAGTGTTCTGTGTGGTTCTGTGACAAATCAGACATTTGCATCTGCGGTATGGAGCATGCCCAGCATCACCACCTCCAGCAGGTACCTTGAAAACAACAGGGTTGGGGCTAGGGCAGGAGGTGGTCCTGTTCATGTGCGGGACCCCATATCCAAACAGGGTGGATCTGGCTCTGCCCAGTGCTCTGCCCTGCTAACCCACCTCATAGGGTGGCTGAAGCCAAATGCAGCTGCTCGTAATAGGGTCAGAATCATACCCTGGCCCAGGACAGACCAACTTTCTATTGAAAAGGAGGGTTTTCCACCTTTTGGTCCCCTACTGATGCTAAAATGGGGACAGGCAGCTTCTCTGTCCCTTCCTCCTTCTTCTACATTACCGCTTCCACTCCCAAATCTGGCTGCTGTTTGGTTCAGTAAAAAGCTAGATCCTGGTGAATTATTACTGTGTTGTTGCAGAGAGGAACAAGATAAAAGTAAATTGAAGTAAGCATGCTGGGAAAGTCTTCTTAGGAGAGACTATATCGGTTTTGTTTTTTGTTTCTAATAGTTGAAGGACTTGGGGCTTTGTGACTTTTGAGCGTTTGGAGATGAGATCAGTGGAGAGAATCTGTGTGCGTAAGTCATTGACATATGCTTTTTATTGTTCTCTGCTGTCAAGATTGAAATGTAAGAAGTCAGAAAAAACAATATATATACGTCTCTGAACAGCTATAACATACAGGGATGAGATATGAAAGATAAAACCTATATGATATGTAGTGTGATAGCAGCATAGAGTTATAGCTTACTACAACGACATCCAAGTTGCCTTTTGCAGACTTCTTAGAGGTAATCTGCTGACATCTCTCATGGTATCCTGTAAAAGCTGGAAATCACTGCTATCCAGTCTGCATTATTAACATGGGCTGGTGATCCACTGTCTGCCTTGTAACGGTAGGAGCTGTTGTCACTTTTTGAAAACACTGAAACACATTATCAGACCATGGGCTGAACTGGCTTTAGAATACAAAACCTCGGTTTCAGTCACCAACCACTACTAGGACCTTGTAAACTTTAATACAGTTCAGTAAAGCGAGGTTCCTATAAGACGGCGTGTTTTTTGTTTGGGTAATGATGTCTGATCTGTAGGTAGTCTAAAACAATTTATATTATTATTAAGTTGACATATTCAAAGCCGAACTTCAGAAGGTTGGTGTGTGGCAACACGGTGTTGACATTGTCTCAATATTGTTTTCTAGTTGTAAAACGATGATGTCCGCAGGACCAGTGAAAGAATTTGAAACAGCAGCTACACGACCTCTGTTAGAACTGTGGTATTACCTGACATAGTCTTCAAAATCTGATGTATTATGTGTTGATTCTAGATTTCCAGCACAAATGCACATCAAACAGTATCATCCTTCAGTTGGGAAAAGGATAAGTACAACCACCTCAGTGTGGCACCTTAAAAGCCATTTGGTATAAAACTGCATGTTGCTATAAAACTGCATGTATAAAGTAAAAGATTGCACATACAGAGTTGGGGGACAACATTTTTGGTATCAATCGCATCCAAAGCCTTCCAGGGAGAGCTCAGCACTCAGCCAGCCATGGCACGTGCAGGAGAATCCAGACTTGTGATAATCAGAGGTTATACAGACAAGTGTATTTATTACTGCCCAACAGTACTACTGAGCGCTGAAAGATTGCTGTGAGGAGCTTTTTATACTGGATAGACACAAGAGCTTAGGGGCAAGAGGTATGGGAGAGGAGGGGTGCTGTTTAAGGTCATTTTTGAGTGATTTCTTAGAAGAAAAAAAATAAAAATTCACTTCTTAGACACTCTTGTATTAATTCAAATTAGTTTCTATGATGGCAATTTAAGGCTCACTCCTCTGCTATTTGTGGCTTCTGAGAATTGATTACTAAAGAAGCGGAAGCATTACTGCTGTTAACATTACATTATCTTACTGTCTACGTTTTAAGAAGAGGCACTTTACTTTCCACTTTCAGTTTTGTCTACAGAAGCAAAGTCTCATGCTCAGAAATTTAATGTTTCTATGTCCCAACATGGTGAAAACCTCACCATTCATTTGTCCTCCAAAGTAAGTATTCTCATCCTTCAATACCTAGCTCAGGCCCCAAGTCAATCTTATATACTTGCCAAGAAGTGTGCAAGTGCAGTCATCATGTTGTCCGAAAAGCACCTCATTATATGGTAGTTGCTTGCAGATAGGTGCACATACACACACTTATATAAATAAATGCCCAATATCCTGACTACATATTCAATTTCTTCTCTGTGATGGGAATCGTGGTGTCTCATTACTGCAGTCCATGAAAAAGCAGGACGAGACAGGCTGTCACATCAGGGATGGAAATGATCCAGTAGCAGCTGAACAGGAACACCAAAGTGCTTGCTCCTGCACCAGGCCTTGGAAGAAAATTCTCAGACTTACCCTGACACAAGCCCGAGTTATGTATGAAATGATCACTGTAGCAGAAGAGAAGAATCTAACACTCATACCTCTTGCTTTCCAGCAGAGGAAGGTCCCAGGCTGCACATCTCTCGTTGTGTGTTCATGCAAACAGGACCTCTGTCCTTTTGCTTTGCAGAACAGCCCCTTCAGGCAGGAGAACCAAGCAATGCAAGTTTAACAAAGTTTAACATCACACTGACAGCTCCAAAAGCGTGAAATACGTTGCCACGGGGCTTATGTTGGGAGTAAAACCTAATTTTCCTGTGAAAATAGATCTTGAGTTTAACTACTATTGACTTATTTTCCTTGGAGGCATTTAATGATCTCTTGCTAATGTTTCATTCAGAGAATAATTACGGTATGGAAAGCAATTACAGCTCAGCTATTTGCAACTATGGGCTGAAACTCAAATCCCTTTGTGGACTTTTAATGAAGCTCTAGCCGTGCCTCCTGTTACGTGAATCCTTGAATTTTAGGTGCAGAAGTAGGAAGCAATTCTCTGTGGCAGGATCTACTTTTGCTCTTTCTTTCGCTCTCCCAGTGCTCCAGGATGACCTGGCCGGCAAGAGAAGGGCAACGTTGGAACTGGCAAAGAAAAGTCACTTCTGTCTAACAAGCCAGCACAAGTGTGAAACACAAGTTCAGTTCTCAGTGCATTTGCATGCTGTTGCTCTGCATCAGGGTTTCCCTCTTCCCCTGATGCCAGGGGTAAGGGAGGAGGAGAGGGCTCCTTCACCAGAAGAGCCATATTTGCTTCTAGCATACAATTTGGTTTACAGTGTATCTTCTCATTTTCTTAAAGCCAGCTGTTGTTGTACAGCAATTTCAGTAGATGATATTGCAGTGTTGCTTTAAGGATGAGAAGTATGCTTGAACTCGTTGATCTCTCTTTTCCCTCCTTTTTAAATACACCTTGCTGTCTGTATTAAGGAGTATGTGAAACACTGTGGTCTTTAAAATTTATGCTGCTGTTTGTATGGTGCTACAAATTGTCTGCTGTGGCTGGCCCACTCTAACGTTTTCATCCTTAGTGAGAGTAAGTTCTGTGAGTCAGGTCCTGCCTATGAGACCACACTGGACTACTTATATCACAGCACAGATACCTGTGGAAAATCACCGTGTATACTGCCCACATATTCATGTGAGGTTTCTGATTTTTAAAGTTACTCTTTATCCATGCAAAAGCTTTCCTTGTGTGATAACGATCAGATATTGCTTAAAGCCAGAAGTTTAACTGTGCACATAGGTAAAGCCATGCACAGAACCTCACTTTAAACAGGTCGGTTGTTTGCTGCAAACTGGTCGCACTTGTGCAAGATGTGTGTCTGTACATGGATGTGCAAACATAAAACACTTGTTTAGCTGCATATTACAAGTCTCTATCCAGATGTGCTTGTAGACTTCTTCTATTTGTCTAGAAGTCAAGATTAGCATGATATGACTACAGTTAAGACAAGTTGTGCATTTCATTTGTTGTTGTTGTGAGTCTTTAAGATGAGTGTCACTGTATAAAACAGTCAAATTTGTTCTTATTTCCCCCCCTCCCCCCTTAATGCAGAAAAACTTCACTGGCCTAAGCAAGAGCTTTCTAAGAAATCAATCCTGAGTCCAGAACATAAGCTGAACATTAATAATGAAAACAGCCTCCAGCAACTGTCTCCTGGGGTCCTTAAGGACATTTTCACAACAGGAACCAGCAGCTACAATGTCCTTCTGCAGAGCAAAGAAGAGAAGAAACACCACATTCAGAAGCAGTTGTCCGCTCACCACAAGAAACAAAGAAAAACCACTAAGTGCTCTATCACCTCGCGAAGCAGCGAGCACCGCAAAATCAAAGTCCCGCTGCCTTTGCCCAGCGGTGGATGGTGCTGCACAAACAGGCAGCCCTCTGTCTTCATCACCAGCCTGGGGTCTAACAGCATGAAGTTTGCAAACAATATTTCGGTTTCAGGGAACAGCACAAGACTGCCACCTCAACCCAAAAGTAGAGCTAGGAGGCATTTCAATCAGTCAAAGCCAAAGCAATCCCAGTCACCAAAAAGCTGTGGAAAAGAGGGAGATGTCTCTGGCCAAAAACTCTGTCTCCTAACTGCAATCAAGCCTTCAAATGTGGAGAAAGAGAAAATGAAATTCTTCAAGTCAGATTTCACATACAATCCTCAATTTGAATATGCAAATCCTGCTTTGCCAAACGTGTTAGCTAAACATAGCCAAGCATCTGACAGATTTCTTAAGCAGGTACAGTTACTTTTTTCTCATTTTATACTCTTAATTATTTCTTCCACGCTTATAACGATGTCATTTGGCTTTGTAGCAGGTGAAAGTTGTTCATCCTTATTTTCCTCACATACTGTTTGAAAAATGCATCAACAATGAGAATTCAATAGTAAAACTCAGAGTCTTTCTTGACTGAAAAATGAAAGTCTGCCTAATTGTTAAAGGATTCTATAGGATAAAGGCACAGTTTCTCATAATGGGGTTTACATGAAACAGTTTAAGGCAAGAAATATTTTTAAACAATGAAGCAGATGTAGCACAGAAAAACAAAACACACAACAACAAAGCATAAAGAAGCTTTAATAAGAAGAGAAAAAGATTGTGTAGAAGTCCTCTTGGTGACACAGCGATTTTGGGGGGGGAGGGGTAGTTACTTGATATTGTTAGCGACATTAATCATAGATAACAGCAAATCAACAACAATTTGTCAAACTGGATTTAATGCAAATTATCCCTTTTGAAATGAAGTAGCCTTAAAGTGATTTTATGCATGATGGATGATTTTATGCATGATGGATGATTTTATGGAGCAAGCCTGTCACTGATTTAGCCTTCTTAAAAAAAATAATTAAAAACAAACAAACCACATCCTCATTATGAATATTCATTATCAAAAAGAGTGAATGATTCCCCAACATTATTTTATTTTACTATCAAATTTTAGCAAGAAAAGCATTTCTTAAACATTTCAGCTCCAAAAAGTACTGAACAATATCCTGCACTCCATATAGCTGAAGAAGCAATTTTAACACAGCTGTAAGACCAGCAGGTGGCACTCTCTTTTTGATTTACAGCTAGCTACACATTTGAATTTCATTTCATGCGAATTTACTATCCAGAAAAAGCAGTATGAATCAAGATTTTAATCAGCAAATATTGTGCAAGCACTCCTTCTCATTGCTAATATTTTTCCATGCATGCTTTCCTCATCTGAAGAAATACACAGGTATCTCATAGAAAGCATTAGATTCGGAAAAGATGACTCGAATTGAAAGAAAATAAAGCATACAGCATCAGATTTTGGTCTGCAATAAGAACACAACTGCATATCTCATCCTTTCCCCTTAACATTTTGTTTTGTGTTATGTTTTTGGCTTTCACTGGAGGCTATAGTTATTTTAGGAAGCTTTGCTTTTTGCAAACAAAAATGAAATGATTCCTAACCTATCTGTAAAAGGTGCTTACAGAAACTTAATGCTTGCACTTCTATGACTAATACCTGTGTAAAAACAGCTTTTCTCTGACAGAAATCTCCAATTTCATAGTGGGGTTCTGGGATCCTTTAGTTAAATAATACCAAAATCTGACATTCCAGAATTTTAAAGGATTTAATCATTTCCAAAATATTTTTACCCACAGCTGTGCCTGGTAGGACACTGAAACAGATTATGTTTTCCTATCTTCCTTTCTGCTTCTGTGCATATCTGTGGAATTGATTAATGTAGCATCGCAGCAACATTTCTGGAAAATGACTCACACCCTACCCTGCCTTAAAAAAAAAAAAAAAAAAAAAAAAAAAAAAAAAAAAAAAA